>NC_074703.1:6842567-6911422 GCF_029448725.1 Salvelinus fontinalis | reverse complement strand
GATAGTTTTTTATATCTTCTGGGTCAAGGTTTGGCTTTTTCAAGAGAGGCTTTATTACTGCCACTTTTAGTGAGTATGGTACACATCCGGTGGATAGAGAGCCGTTTATTATGTTCAACATAAGAGGGCCAAGCACAGGAAGCAGCTCTTTCAGTAGTTTAGTTGGAATAGGGTCCAGTATGCAGCTTGAAGGTTTAGAGGCCATGATTATTTTCATCATTGTGTCAAGAGATATAGTACTAAAACACTTGAGTGTCTCTCTTGATCCTAGGTCCTGGCAGAGTTGTGCAGACTCAGGACAAATGAGCTCTGGAGGAATACGCAGATTTAAAGAGGAGTCCGTAATTTGCTTTCTAATGATCATGATCTTGAATTTATTATTGCTGAAGTGAAAGCCATCCTCTCTTGGGGAATACTGCTTTTTAGTTAGCTTTTCGACAGTATCAAAAATAAATTTCGGATTGTTCTTACTTTCCTCAATTAAGTTGGAAAAATAGGTTTATCGAGCAGCAGTGAGGGCTCTTCGATACTGCACGGTACTGTCTTTCCAAGCTAGTCGGAAGACTTCCAGTTTGGTGTGGTGCCATTTCCGTTCCAATTTTCTGGAAGCTTGCTTCAGAGCTCAGAGCTTCTTTATACCAGGGAGCTAGTTTCTTATGACAAATGTTTTTAGTTTTTAGGGGTGCAACTGCATCTAGGGTATTGCGCAAGGTTAAATTGAGTTCCTCAGTTTGGTGGTTAACTGATTTTTGTCCTGTGACGTCCTTGGGTAGGCAGAGGGAGTCTGGAAGGGCATCAAGGTATCTTTGGGTTTTCTGAGAATTAATAGCACGACTTTTGATGCTCCTTGGTTGGGGTCTGAGCAGATTATTTGTTGCGATTGCAAACGTAATAAAATGGTGGTCCGATAGTACAGGATTATGAGGAAAAACATTAAGATCCACATTTATTCTATGGCACAAAACTAGGTCCAGAGTATGACTGTGACGGTGAGTAGGTCCAGAGACGTGTTGGACAAAACCCACTGAGTCGATGATGGCTCCGAAAGCCTTTTGGAGTGGGTCTGTGGACTTTTCCATGTGAATATTAAAATCACCAAAAATTTGAATATTATCTGCTATGACTACACGGTCCGATAGGAATTCAGGGAACTCAGTGAGGAACGCTGTATATGGCCCAGGAGGCCTGTAAACAGTACCTATAAAAAGGGATTGTGTAGGCTGCATAGATTTCATGACTAGAAGCTCAAAAGTCGAAAACGTTGTTTTTTGTTGTTGTTGTAAATTGAAATTTGCTATCGTAAATGTTAGCAACACCTCCGCCTTTGCGGGATGCACGGGGGATATGGTCACTAGTGTAACCAGGAGGTGAGGACTCATTTAACACAGTAAATTCATCAGGCTTTAGCCATGTTTCAGTCAGGCCAATCACATCAAGATTATGATCAGTGATTAGTTAATTGACTTTAACTGCCTTTGAAGTGAGGGATCTAACATTAAGTAGCCCTATTTTGAGATGTGAGGTATCACGATCTCGTTCAATAATGGCAGGAATGGAGGTCTTTATTCTAGTGAGATTGCTAAGGCGAACACTGCCATGTTTAGTTTTGCCCAACCTAGGTCGAGGCACAGACACGGTCTCAATATAAGATGGTTAAATAAAGAGCAAAATTATTGATTATATTATTACTTGTGCCCTGGTCCTATAAGAACTCTTTGTCACTTCCTACGAGCCGGGTTGTGACAAAAACTCACACTCATGTTTAATAAAGGCATCATATAGTGTGTGTGTTGCAGGCTTACAATGATGGCAAAAAACAACACTTGAGAGTTCGCTGACCCTGGTGCTAGAGGGGGTATGCAGCTCGAGGTTGAATGTTTGAAGGGGTATGGGACTATAAAACGTTTGGGAACCATTGCTCTAGCAGATACAGTGTGGGTATAGCCTACTACATGATGAGATTATTATGGATAAGAGCAATAATCTTTTTTTTTGTCAAATTGCCGTCAAGCACAGGGCCGGATCTACTGCATTTGGGGCCCTGGGACACCGACCTCTTTCAGTTTTTTCCTTAACAAAGAAGCTTGAAACAAGGGAGACTCGAACCCACGATTAGTGTACCCTGTGGATTCCTAATCAACCAACTGAGTAGTACAATACTAATAGAGGGACATGACAGCTATTGGACAAGACCACAAGGTTTATTTTACGCTGTATGATAAACTTAAATGTTGTATAGACCTCCATTATCTACGTTTCCGTAAATGCGCATTGATGTGTGTAAAATTGATAAGCAAAAACGTGGGATTTTCTCATACGGTGGGGAGAACAAGTATTTGATACACTGCCGATTTTGCAGGTTTTCCTACTTACAAAGCATGTAGAGAGAGGTCTGTCATTTTTATCATAGGTACACTTCAACTGTGAGAGACGGAATCTAAAACAAAAATCCAGAAAATCACATTTTATGATTTTTAAGTAATTAATTAGCATTTTATTGCATGACATAAGTATTTGATCACCTACGAACCAGTAAGAATTCCGGCTCTCACGAATACACACAGTCACTGTTCTATTACCAATGGCAGTTAGGTGATATCTGGCACACAAACATATACTACATGTTGGTCCCATGTTTCATGAGCTGAAATAAAAAAATCCCAGACATTTTCAATACGCACAAAAACCTTATAACCTTACCCCTGTTAGTGAGCCTTTCTACCTTTGCCAAGATAATCCATCCACCTGACACGTGTGGTATATCAAGAAGCTGATTAAACAACATGATCATTACACAGGTGCACCTTGTGCTGGGGACAATAAAAGGCCACTAAAATGTTCAGTTTTGTCAGACAACACAATGCCACACTGTCTCAAGTTTTGAGGGAGAGTTCAATTGGCCTGCTGACTGCAGGAATGTCCACCAGAGCAGTTGCCAGATAATTACATTTTCATTTCTCTACCATAAGCTGCCTCCAAAGTAATTTTTAAGAATTTGGCTGTATGTCCAACCGGCTTCACAACCTCAGACTATGTGTAACCACTCCAGCCCAGGACCTCCACATCTGGCTTCTTCAACTACGCAGTTGTTGATCGTCTGAGACCAGCCACCCGGACAGCTGATTAATCTGTGGGTTTGCAAAACCGAAGAATTGCTGCACAAACTGTCAGCAACCTTCTCAGGGAAGTTCATCTGCGTTCTCGTCGTCCTCACCAGGGGTCTTGACCTGACTGCTGTTCGACGTTGTAACTGACTTCAGTAGACAAATGTTCACCTGGCCACTGGCATGCTCGAGAAGTTTGCGTTGTGTGGGCAAGTGGTTTGATGATGTCAACGTTGTGAACAGAGTGCCCCATGGTGACACCACTGCCTCAATGGGGCACTCTTTTCACAACGTTGACATCAGCAAACCGCTCGCCCACACAACCCCATGGTTATGGTATGGGCAGACAAGCTAAGGACAACGAACACAATTGCATTTTATCATTGGCAATTTGAATGCACAGAGATATTGTGACGGCCTGAGGCACATTGTCTTGAGGCCCATTGTCGTGCCATTTTTCCATTGCCATCACCTTTTTTAAGGAATCTGTGACCAACAGATGCATATCTGTATTCCCAATCATGTGAAATCCACAGATTAGGGCCTAATTTATTTATTTCAATTGACTGATTTCTTTTTATGAACTGTAACTCAGTAGAATCTTTGAAATTGTTGTATGTTGAGTTTATATTTTTGCTCAGTATATGTTGAAGTTTGAAGTATTACCTACCTAATTCTGTTCTCCATATCGACGACTGTTGGTTAGCAGGCAAGAGGTGAAGCTGGAGGTGAGATCTTTGCCAGAGCCCCAATGATGGCCATAGCAGCATAGACCAGCTCTTGGCCCCTCAAAGGTACTGGTTGGTCACACACAAACACAAACACACACACACCTTGTGGAACCAACCTGATCTCTGCGTTCACCTTTCTATTTCATATCGTGAAGGTGAAATAAAAAATAAAAACGCGGAACATTGCCTTTAAATTGCACTATAGCACGCGATACTTTTGCGATACAGATTGAATCCAGCAATATGTGTAAACTTTTTCTAATGTTCGGGAGTATGGACCCGAGGAGTTTTATTAAACTCTGGACTCGATTGAATCGGTATCGCCGAAGTTCAGAGCTATAGCGAGATTAAAATTTAAAGGCAATGTTTTTGCGTTAGCAGATCGTGCACTCACGGTAAACGCTGCATATCTCGACTCAATCGGAAATTACGTTTAAATTTCAAATTGATATCATTGCTGGAGTACAGTAATTGCTACAAACGACAATGTACACATTTTCAAATCTAGATAGCAGATTTATGACAGACAATCACAGCTAACAATTTCCTTATATTAGTAATTGTTGCGTAATTGTACTGAAGGTAGGTAAGGAGTCAGGCGCAGGAGAGCAGAGATGTCAATGTAGCGTCTTTACTAAGCAAGTACCAAAACGGTACAGGTACAATGTCCATAAACACCCAAGACAAAATAGAACACACAGTTACTCACGGAAGGAGGAAAACAACGCTCCTTACTATACTTAACACACGTTACACATGTGAATAAACTGAGGAACAAACCTCCACGAGCAACAAGAAAATAACCCCGCACAAACCTAAGCGGCGGGTACAGGGGTAAATAAACACCGCAGAAATTAAAGCAAATGAAAACCAGGTGTGAATGAACCAAAGACAAAACCAACGGAAAAGGAAAAATAGATCGGTGATGAATAGTAGGCCGGCGAAGCCGACCGACGAGCACCGCCCGAACAAGGAGAGGAACCACCTTCGGTGGGAGTCGTGACAGTGCCCCCCCTTGACGCGTGGCTCCCGCAGCGTGCTAACGCCGGCCTCGAGGACGACCCGGAGGACGAGGTGCAGGGCGATCCGGATGGAGGTGGTGAAACTCCCTCAGCATCGATGGGTCTAATACGTCCTCCACCGGCACCCAGCATCTCTCCTCAGGGCCGTACCCCTCCCATTCCGCGAGGTACTGAAGGCCCCTCACCCGACGCCTCGAGTCCAGTACGGACCGAACTGCATACGCCGGAGCCCCCTCGATGTCCAGAGGGGGCGGAGGAACCTCCCGCACCTCAGCTTCTTGAAGTGGACCAGCCACCACCGGCCTGAGGAGAGACACATGAAACGAGGGATTAATACAATAATCAGGGGAGCTGTAACCTGTAACACACCTCGTTTATTCTCCTAAGGACTTTAAATGGACCCACAAACCGCAGACCCAGCTTCTGGCAGGGAAGACGGAGGGGCAGGTTTCGGGTCGAGAGCCAGACCCGGTCCCCCGGTGTGAACACCGGGGCCTCATTGCAGTGACAGTCAGCGCTCGCCTTCTGCCGCCCTTCGGCCCGTTTCAGGTACCCGTGGGCGGCCTCCCAGGTCTCCTTCGAGTGCCTCACCCATTCGTCCACCACAGGAGCCTCGGTCTGGCTCTGATGCCACGATACCAGAACCGGCTGATACCCTAACACACACTAGAAGGGCGATAGGTTAGTAGAGGAGTGGCGGAGTGAGTTCTGGGCCATCTCTGCCCATGGAAGGAACGTCGCTCACTCCCCTGGCCAGTCCTGGTAATACAACCGCAGAAACCTACCCACATCCTGGTTTACTCTCTCCACCTGCCCATTACTCTCGGGATGAAAACCTGAGGTAAGGCTGACCGAGACTCCCAGACGCTCCATGATCGCCTTCCAAACCCTGGACATGAACTGGGGACCCGATCAGAAATGTCCTCAGGCACCCCGTAGTGCCGGATGACGTGTGTAAACAGGGCTTCTGCGGTCTGTAGGGCCATAGGGAGACCGGGTAATGGGAGGAGACGACAGGACTTAGAAAAACGATCCACAACGACCAGGATCGTGGTGTTGCCCTGTAACGGCGGAAGATCGGTCAGGAAGTCCACCAACAGGTGTGACCAAGGCCGCTGTGGAACGGGAAGTGGTTGTAATTTCCCTCTGGGCAGGTGCCTAGGAGCCTTGCACTGAGCGCACACCGAGCAGGAGGAAACATAAACCCTCACGTCCTTGGCCAAAGTGGACCACCAGTTCTTCCCACTAAGACTTTGCACTGTCCTACCGATGCCCGGATGACCAGAGGAGGGTGACGTGTGAGTCCACCAGATCAATATGTCGCGAACATCGAACGGAACGTACACCGGTCCAGCTGGACACTGTGGTGGAGTAGGCTCTGAATGTGACGCCTGCTCGATGTCCGCGTCCATCTCCCATACCACCGGTGCCACCAGACAATAGGCCGGAAATATGGGAGTGGGATCGAAAGGACCGCTCCTCTGTATCATACAGTCGTGACAGTGCGTCTGCCTTAGTGTTCTGGGAACCTGGTCTATATGTCATAGTAAACCTAAACCGGGTGAAAAACATAGCCCACCTTGCCTGGCGAGGGTTCAGTCTCCTCGCCGCCCGGATGTACTCCAGATTACGGTGGTCAGTCCAGATGAGAAAAGGGTGTTAAGCCCCATCAAGCCAATCTCTCCACACCTTCAGAGCCCTGACGACAGCCAACAACTCCCGGTCCCCCAAGTCGTAGTTTCGCTCCGCCGGGCTGAGCTTCCTCAAAAAGAAAGCACAGGGGCGGAGCTTCAGTGGCATACCGGAGCACTGTGAGAGCACGGCTCCAAACCCAGCCTCGTACGCGTCCACCTCCACTATGAATGCCAAAGAGAGATCCGGATGCGCCAGCACGGGATCCGAGGTAAACAGAGCCTTCAGGCGACCAAAAGCTCTGTCCGCCTCAGCCGACCACCGCAGACGCACCGGTCCCCCCCTTCAGCAGTGAGGTAATGGGAGCAGCCACCTGCCCAAAATCCCTGATTAACCTCCGGTAGTAGTTGGCAAACCATAAAAACCGCTGCACTTCCTTTACCGTGGTGGGAGTCGGCCAATTACGCTCGGCTGCAATGCGGTCACACTCCATCACCAACCCTGATGTTGAAATGCGATATCCTAGGAAGGAGACGGCCTGTTTGAAGAACAAGCATTTCTCAGCCTTGACGTACAGGTTATGCTCCAACAGTCGCCCAAGTACTCTGCGCACCAGAGACACATGGGCGGCGCGTGTAGCGGAATATATCAGAATGTCATCGACATAAACCACCACACCCTGCCCGTGCAGGTCCCTGAGAATCTCGTCTACAAAGGATTGGAAGACTGCTGGAGCATTCTTCAATCCGTACGGCATGACGAGGTACTCATAAGGGCCGGATGTGTTACTAATCGCTGTCTCCGACGGATGTCCTCGCGCAAACTGCACCTATAGTGATCGATCTGGGCCCTGTCGTTCCATCTCGCACCGGCAGCCAAGGTCCGGAACTCCAGTGCGAAGTCCTGCGCGCTCCTCGTCTCCTGCCTCAGATGGAACAGACGTTCACCCGCCACTCGGCCCTCAGGTGGGTGATCGAACACTGCCCGAAAGCGGCGGGTGAACTCTGGGTAGTGGTCCCTCGCCGAGTCGGCCTCATTCCACACCACGTTAGCCCACTCCAGGGCTTTGCCTGAGAGGCAGGAGATGAGGGCGTTCATGCTCTCACGTCCCGAAGGAGCCAGGTGAACGGTTGCCAGGTAGAGCTCTAGCTGGAGTAGGAACCCCTGGCACCCGGTACTCCCTCGGGAGCCCGAGCCGATTACCACTGGAACCAGGCAACGAATGAGAGGATTGTGGGGCTGGTTGTAGTGTGGCTGGTGGAGGTGTAGGAAGGCCATCTCTCTCCCACCTATCCATCGTCGCCATCACCTGATCCATTGCTGTTCCCAGACGTTGCAGTACTGCCGTGTGTTGTTGAACCCGCTCCTCCATAGATATCTGCTCCTGCTGACTCCATAATTCGGGTGCGGGGTTCTGTTGCATAATCGTACTGAAGGTAGGTAAGGAGTCAGGCGCAGGAGAGCAGAGATGTCAATGTAGCGTCTTTACTAGGCAAGTCCCAAAACGGTACAGGTACAATGTCCATAAACGCCCAAGACAAAATAGAACACACAGTTACTCACAGAAGGAGGAAAACAACACTCCTTACTATACTTAACACACGTTACACATGTGAATAAACTGAGGAACAAACCTCCACGAGCAACTAGAAAATAACCCCGCACAAACCTAAGCGGCGGGTACAGGGGTAAATAAACACGCAGAAATTAAAGCAAATGAAAACCAGGCGTGAATGAACCAAAGACAAAACCAACGGAAAAGGAAAAATGGATCGGTGATGGCTAGTAGGCCGGCGACGCCGACCGCCGAGCACCGCCCGAACAAGGAGAGAAATCACCTTCGGTGGGAGTCGTGGCAGTAATATTAAAATGTTCTTGTAGAAATTGTCCAATGTCAATATGTTTTGCATAGCATAACTTATATTTCAACACATAATAGCTTTATAAAACACTCATGACTAGTGATGACTAGTGTTTACAGTCATGGTAGCACATAGAGCTAGAGGACTCTTCTTTGCAATTATAGTGTCCGTGACAGCATGGGCAGCACCAATGAGGCTATCTCCATTTTGAAGTAGTCAGTTTTCTTCACAAGTGCTGATCCCTCCAGATGACCCGGTTGGACATGACTCCAACAGGGTCACCAGAAGGGTTCAGCCAGTGACGTTGGAAGTCCCACCCAGTTGACTGCATTAAAATGTTGGAAGCCCTCAATGGTGCTGCTCATGCTGATAAGGCCACAAGAGGCCTCTATCATTCTCTGTGTTGTAGCCAAATAACACCCATTTTAAATGATATACCCATGATGCTTTGCATTAATTATTCAAAGGAGCCACTGTCATTAGTCTTAACATCACCAAGGCCCTGAGGTGCGTTCTGTTCGCTTGAATGTTTGCTATGTTGTGGAACAGTTTGTACTGAAAAACCATGTGTTTAATACCATTCCATTTACTCCATTACGGACATTGTTATGAGTTGTCCTCCCCTCACCAGCCTCCACCGTTGAGAGTATCCCTAGCCTATATCCAAGAATCTTGACTGAAATCCTTTTCTTCATTTATGTATGATAATGTGACTGATTTCATTTATGTATGACAATGTGACTGATTTCATTTATGTATGATAATGTGACTGATTTCATTTATGTATGACAATGTGAATGGTTTCCATCCCAGTGCTGACAGAGGGGGAAATCATGTGGGAGGGAGCCTGAGGGTTGCTGGCATCAATATCTCAGGTGCCTCTCCAACCCAATGTGTGATCGTGCGTCTGTGTGTGTATATCGGAGAGGTTGGATAAAAAAGCACTTCCATCTCATAAGGACTAATACAAGTTTATCTCATCTTCATTTAGTTTAGCTAATTAAAGATATTTTCTCCAGTGATCTGTAACTGCAGCAGCAACAACTGTCTCTCCTTCTCACTGGGATCTTTACACCATATGCCCATCCCAAATGGCCCTTTGTTGTGCATTTTTCACTAGGGCTAATAAAGATCTGCTCAAAAGTAGACACTACACTTGACTTACGCAATCAAGCACAATAATGACAAGACATTTACATTTTAGTCATTTAGCAGACACTCTTATACAGAGCAACTAGGGTGAAGTGCCTTGCTCAAGGGCACATCAACAGATTTTTCACCTAATCAGCTCGGGGATTCAAACCCACAACCTTTCAGTTACTGGCCCAATGCACTTAACCACTAGACTACCTGCCTAGTTTTCCTGTTAACAGAATTGAATACCCAATATGAACTCTGTTACATCAATGCATTGGTTGAACAAGCCGTTTCAGAACACCTGGATGACTCTGAGGGTGATGTTAATGGATCAGGACACATGGGTTCAATCTTCACTGTCCCAGCAATAGACACCAACCAAATGATTATGAACTGTAATGAGGAAAACAGGTCAAGCAAACAGGATATGACTCACAAGGTTGCTTCCTGTCACAACGAAACGGTGTACTCATTCACTCACTTTCTCTTTCTCAGTCATTATTGATATTGTTGTACTGTAATAAATTAAGAATTTGGCTTTTGGCTCATTGGGTAAAAGCTGACATACACTGCCCAGCAGTTGTATAATGTGTTCTACAATGGGGGTAATTCTTTCATTGTTAACATCTTGCGTCTGTCGATGATGTGAATGCAATGCAATTTTGGTTCAAAACCTTTTCTGACACATTAGTTTAGTGTAAGATATAATTGACTGTTTGAATATGATGGATGAAATACCTTTGTGCCTGAAGTGATGATGATATGAATATTATGTGGAAAGTCTTTTCAAGCTTATGTGTGGCATGAAGAGTGTCTGCTTCTACTATTATAACAACTTGGGTCCCATTGTAGCAATCCAGATTCATACCACATTCATACTCTTAATGGTGTTAAGAATGAACAAGAATTCAGGAGAGAGGACCAGACATGAACGCAACTACTTTAACTAGCCATGAACGTGGCTCCCTTGCAACTCAACAAGCACCAGCTTCTACTCGTTGCCAATCAGCCTCCACGCCTGTTTGCAACACCAGCATATGTAAAAATGGCAGGTTTCTATGTTTTGTAAAAAAAAAAAAGAAGATAAAGATAAGTGTTTCCAATGATAGAATCAACCGATTAGTAGATAATAAGTAGTCAATATCTACTCACAATTGGTCAAAATCACATGACGCACATTGATGATGTATTTGGAAACACTTATCTTCCTCTACAAAACATAGAAACGCACCATTTTCACACATGTTGATGTTGGTGTGATGCTAGAAATTATGAATATGAAGTTGAAAAATGGCGAAGTTTCCCTTTAAACCTGACCAAACTAACATTCTGCCTCTTTGTTCTGCAGTGCATGTCTGTTGCACCACATTGCCTTACTAGCCTTATCAAGTGTTGCATCCCTCACCTTCTCCACCTTCTCTATAGGATCTCTTACGTTCTTCCAAAGATCTCCTGGGGGGATTGGCGTCACCACAGCAGCCTATCTACCACGGCCTGATGATGATGTCTACCTGAGACTCCAAGCCAAACTCTACGGAGACCATCCCCTGGATCCTTCAACCGCAGCCTGTGGCTTCATCCCGTCCATTCTCACATCCATTCAATTTCCTCAATAAATATTCTAAACTCATTTCCATGTCTGCTCCTTAAACTCGGGAATTTGAAATAGTTTTTTATTGACTTTGACAAGGAACACATTTACAAGTTGTTTTATTTTTATTTTGCTAATCATGTCACAAAACCATCCACAAGCAAACTCATGTTGCCTGCCCTCTCCATCCCAAATTGGTTGTCTATAGGCTACAGAGAAGCATACAGTAAATCAAGTATAATATTACAAACAAAGAATTACAATAACTTCATAATACATCAGCAATATATAGAATATATAGGATCAATATGTTATATAGCAAATGTAGGGTACACAAATCAGATCAAATGATTCAGTCATACTGGCATTTGAACTATAAGATGATGTGGTCTCAGATGCACAGTTTTGCTCACACAAATGATAGGCTACTTCTTAAATAAGCATTATTTGGGGCTCAACGCTGCCTGATGTTGGCTACCATGGAAACCATTAAATGTGCTTTTGTGCTAATATTTATCGAATTGCATATTCAATTTTAACAGTCCTTCCAAGTGAGGGTAAATTGATTCTTGTCATACTTCAGTGTGTAGAAATGCGCTAGAATGAAGCTATATGACCCCACGTTGAGACGCATGAGGGAGCTCTGTGCGCTTTGGATAGGTTTATGGTACCCTTTTACGCGGGTAAAATGTTAATGTTTCTCTACACCTAGGGACACAATAAAGCACAAACTCACGTCGATAGAACCAAATACAATGTTGTGTGTCATTGAGATATGGTCGATCTATGTTTAGAATTCTTCCTTAGGCCGAAAAGGTTAGCCGACGCCTTTGGTGAGCCCAGCGAATATTTACGCACCAAGAATGTTTAACCATTTCCGTGCCCGCAGCGTGACTGTTTTATTAACCTTGGGTTGTACACACAAAATATGCAATAAAGTACTCCAAATCAATCGGGGCATGAACTCTGTGCAGTAATAAATAAATATGTTATTTGTCTTCTCTGTCTGTTGGCAAGGAGACCCTGGTGTCCAGAGCTGTTTATCAGCTATATACAATGCGTCCTCTACAGAAAATATAACCGTGCGCTAACTCGTGGGTTAATATATAATTTGGACCATATGGCATTTTAAAATCCACCCTTTATTTCAGTGGCACTTCGATCTGTGTGGACCTAGCTAATGATGCCCAATTAGTCATTAAACAGGACCAAAAGACGAGCCTTGTGTGGTTTCACATTTGCTAATATTTGCTCGTCAAATATTTCCTTTGAAACGTTTACAGCGCATTTTATCTGCTGGCTGGTCAAGAGACATCTGCGAGGGTTTTCCTCGTCCTTTTTTTCTAAATGAAAGTCCCAATTGGTCCCCCCACATTCGCCCTATCCGACTATTTGTTCATGCTTGAAAGAAAATGTAATAAAAGAGTCTGGATGATGGATCTATGATTTATCAGAAGCACTTTACCATATGGCAGTCGACATCCGGACAGATTTTCAAATGTTAGCTTTAAAAAAAGGAGACTCGATCGGACTAATCTTAAACACTGACTTGGGAAAGGATGCTCAAGTCACGTGACCCGAGACGTGTCGCTTGGAGATGGAATACAGTAAATGGAATTAACTTACCTTTGGTGTCACGTGTGAAATTCGATTTTGAAAGGCCAAATGACTATATTCATTAGCCCAACAGAAAACATGTAGATTGTTCTTGACACAGCATATGGTCCATCTTCAGGATACAATACTGTATTATGCGCATAATTGTCTAGAGAGAGCAGTGGATGCGAGCTTCCTATTCCCTTATATTATGTACCTTACCAAATAGTTATCAGAAATTGAATAGCCTAACGGACTATACTTGAAACCCGTCTAGATGTAAGCCACTGTAGTCCACTGTAAATACACTGCATGTGAGATAAAAATGTCCCCTTTTGGCCCTACAGTTTATTACATGGCATTGCATTCTTCTGCTTCAAGTTCACAATTGCAAAAGCTGTTTTAATAGGTCTAGTTAACCCATAATAAACTTTTTTTTACAAAAATCTTGGGGCAATAATTTTGACCACAACGTTGAAAACAAATTTTACATTGGCACTTTATAAGGGTCATCCATATTTATATCCTATAATGTGTGGGGTTAAATATTGTGCTTCGCAGCTTGACTTCCAGACAATCGGTTACTTGAGAGTCAGGTACAGTAGGCCTACATGCAATATTGACATTTCTCCTATCAGACCACTACGTCATCTAGAAAAGGCTAATAGGGTATATATTTGTGAAGTCGCGCGTGATTCCTGTCAGTGGCGACCTGTGCAACAGACAGGTGTGAATTGGCATCCCCTCAGACTCCGAATATTCACATTTTACAGGTAAGGTGTTTTATGCACTTTACAATCAGGTCAGTGCATTTTGGGGATGAAGTTCCTCATATAACAGTTTATTCTCTTGTTTATCAAAGGAACATCAGCACTGTATACAGGAATGATCTTGTTGTTTCATTTGATACGGCTCTGAAGAACCAATTGACATGTGTGGAACAAATGTGGACCTGTCAAACGAAGGTAGGTCTATATGCAAACGAAGGACTAACTATAATGTGTTAGAAGATTACTTTACATTGAATTGAGTGGAGACATTTTTTCCAACAATATTCAAAGAAATGTTGATGCATGAAGCGGTAAAATAGGTTTAAATCTTATAAAAGTTATTTTATTCTGTTCTATTCTAAGGGAGCGGGTGTGTCAATCAGCTTGGTGGGGTGTTTCTGAACGGGAGGCCGCTTCCAGCATATAAAAGGAGGAAGATGATCGAACTGGCATCGGAAGGTGTGCGCCCATGCGAGATCTCCAGAATTCTGCAGGTGCGTATCAACAGGCTTATAGGAGCTCGTGTTTGCGCCCTATTCGATATTATTCGATACATGAAAAGCATAATTTGTTTTATTATTAATTTAATTTAATAAATTAAATAGTTGTTAAATGGTGTGCTTTCAATGATCTAGTAGTACTTCTGTTATTGTGCTCTGATGGTGGATATGAATCGTGCGTCAATTCATGAAAACCCAAATGTGCACTCCACGCTGGCAGGTGTCAAATGGCTGCGTCAGCAAGATTTTGAGCAGGTACCACAAAACCGGCCTCCTGGACCCGAAGGCGACCGGAGGTAGTAGACCTCGACTCCTCACCCCCGAAGTCATCTCGAAAATAATTGAATGCAAGACGAAAAACCCAACAATATTCGCCTGGGAAATCAGAAAAAAGCTCGCGGCCGAAAGAATCTGTAAATCGGCCAAAGTTCCCAGTGTAAGTGAGATCACAAGCTACACCAGAATGATACAAAGTGTGTACAACTGTGAGGGAAATAACTATATTTTTTCGATTCATTTAAGTATTAATTTCTCCTTGTCAAAAGGTGTCCTCTGTAAACCGAATTCTCAGGAAAATTCAACTCGACTCTGCGATGTTGAGTGTGGAGATTTCTGGGCACCGCCCCAGATACCCAGGTAGGCTACACATCGTACATCTTGATCTGGCAGAAATACACACATTTATGCCACATACACTGTGCGCAATTTGAAAAACAAAGCCATATAGTCTACTTGTATGCGTTCCAGGTCTTCTAGTGGAGACCCCAACGCAGTCAGTAGTGAAGGAGAGGGAGGAGATGGAGACAGTTGAGGTGAACGAGCTCCAGCCTCCTGGGCCCCAGCATCGCAACCGCACCACCTTCACCTTGGAACAGAGCAGAGTGTTAGAGCAAGGTAGGCCTGTACAGTAGTGGACTTTAGGCAGAACAATGTCCAACTTTTACTACGACAACTGTTTATGTACATGTAGGCTGTGTGTTTATGTGGAGTGGATACATTAATGATTAGTCTTAAACGACTTAGTTTGATTGGACTTATTCCTATTTCAACAAGGCTTGTTTTAGAACAGTTGGAAAAATTGTTATCCTTTCAAGCTGACCTTTGAGTGCTCTCTCATTCTATTTTTTCCTCCCAAACTGAGCAGAATTCACACGGAGCCACTACGCAGACATGTTCACCAGGGAAAAACTGGCATCTGAGATCCAACTTCCAGAGGACACCATCAAGGTTACATGACACAAACTATGCATGCAACCTATGTCATTTCCTGTAAAATGACCTGTAACACTGAGCTACATCTGTTGTAATTGCCATTCCCCTTTGAAGGTGTGGTTCTCAAACAGAAGAGCAAAATGGAGGAGGGAAGCCAAGTATAAGAGCAGTGTCCACGGAGCACATAGTGAGTGTGTGTATTTTTGTTTATTATGGATCCCCATTTGCTGCTGCCAAGGAAACAGCTACTCTTCCTGGGGTCCAGCAATATTAAGGCAGTTGTATACTATTTAAAATATATGACATTATATTTAATAACACTTTTCACAAGACATTAAGTGTGTTCCCTCAAGCCATTACTCTACGATCACATCTCTACAGTACAAAATCCATGTGTGTGTGTGTGTAGAGTGCGTGTCTTATCATGTGTGTGTGTGTCTGTGTGTGTCTATTCACAGTCCATAAGGTGTATTTTTATCTGTTTAAAAAAGAAGAAGATTATTCTGCTTGCATACGTTACCTGATGTGGAATCGAATTCCACGTTTGTCAAATGGTTGTGCATCCAGACGTATTTGCCATTCCTTTTGCCTCATCCCTCTCAACCATAACATGTTTCAATTCATCAATCCACAGGGATTTAACCGTTTTTACAGTCACTTTCTTAATGGGTCCATGCTTATTAGTAACTGTAAAAATCTAGTTCATAAAATGTGTCAAGTGCAGCATCTGGTTGCTCCTCAATACACTGACATTACACTGGGGCGGCAGGTAGCCTAGTGGTTAGAGCGTTGGACTAGTAACTAGTAATCCCTGAGCTGACAAGGTAAAGGTTTGTTGTTCTGCTGCTGTACAAGGCAGTTAACCCACTGTTCCTAAGCCGTCATTGACAATAATGGCTGACTTGTCTAGTTAAACAAAGGTAAAATAATTACACACCATAGACCAACAAATATTCTTCACATCAACAACATAGGAATCACTACAACACTTCTTGTATGACCTCTTATAAAGTATATTAGGCCCAGCCTTTGGAACTTTGGTTTTCCTAGATATGGCTACTATATTGTGATCATTACATACGATGGATTTGGATACTGCTTTAAAGCAAATCTCTGCAGCATTAGTAAAGATGTGATCAATACATGTTGATGATTTCATTCCTGTGCTGTTTGTAACTACCATGGAAGGTTAACTGATAACCTGCACCAGGTTGCAGGCACTGATTGCAGTTTGAAGCTTTTTCTTGAGTGGGCAGCGTGATGAATGCCAGTCAGTATTTAAATCACCCAGAAAATATACCTCTGTTGATATCACATACATTATCAAGCATTTCACACGTTATCCAGATACTGACTGTTAGCACTTGGTGGTCTATAGCAGCTTGAGAGGGAGAGAATAACAGTTCACTTTTCTTTTAAAAGCTCCATTTCTGATGAACCAAAAGAACAAAGATTTCCCTTCAGTGAATTCGATGACAACAACCAACTCAATGACTCAACAGGTACATAAACAAGCTAAGCCCCCTGAAACATACTGCATTTCAGGAGTTTTAACACCATACTGTTATGCAAATTGAGTATATACACCGCTACAATTGAAAACAATTCATGTGTAGTTAAGTGTTAATACCCTTGTAGCAAGTTACCAGCTGACTAACTAAATGTTATGTTAATCTTGTTTGTGGTGTCATTTCAACTGTGTTTAGACTCACTGGAGTCAGAGGGAGAGTTTGGGAGTACAGTTTGACACTTCATGCTCAGAAATCTCCCAGAGATATGGTCCAGCTACTACAACAGAGAGAGGTGATTAAGCGTTTATTATGTTTTTTTATAAGAGGGGGGCAAAGCCCTTCTTCTGGAGAGCCACTTACCATGCAGGTTTATGCTCCAGCCCTGCCCTAACTCAGCCAACTCCACAAATCAACTGCTCCGTTTCTCAAAGAGAACCTAGCAAAATCTGGTGTGTTAGGGGAGGGCCGAAGCAAAATCCTGCACATTCACCAGAGCCCTAGGATAATTGGCCAACCCTGCAGTAATCATTTCAGAGATGTACCTATAAAACACAATGTGAAGAGTGAATGAATGTACTACCTCACCTACAGGTATAGGAGGAACAGAAGTGTTGGGCTATAGAGGCATCTCCATTCCACTTCCATCCTCAGCATCTCAATACTCAGGCAGCACCACGTTCCCATTGGTCCATCTCCAGGACGAGAGGACTCCATCGACTCACCATGCAGAGAGGTTCATTTTCCCATTGGCTCATCATTACACAGACGTGAGGACAGTCTTCCCATTGGCTCATCAGACTGAGAGGATGGGACATTCACTGAACTATCATTGGGATGATGGGTCAGATTTCCCATTGGCTCATCACCAAACAGATGAAAGGTTTCTATTGGCTCATCACAGGGAGAGGACTGGTGGTCCATCGCTTATTTGACAGAATGTGTCTCCCCTTTTCTCGCATCAGTGAATGTCAGAGCCAAACATTCATACACACACACACCTCTATGGCTCTGCTGATTACTACTGGGCAGGGAATGCAACAGAGTCAGTACAGAGACATTCCAATCATGACCTGTGTTTAAAATGACATTTCTACAGGCTATTGCAACATATCTCGGTGAAATTGATGAGTTGTTCTGTTTTGAAAAGTATTTTCAGTAATAAAAAGCGAGTTTGTATTAGTTGTTATTAGTTCTTTCTTGATATACCCACTGAATTGTACCATATCATCATCTCTGAAGAGTTGAGACTACCATCTTTAGGCAGGAGAGGGCGACAGAGTCCTATGGATACATTCTTTCTCTCGCTGCCAGATAAATTAATCAGCTTGTTTGAGGGGGATCAGTTTGAGCGGACACAGAATTGCTAATCTTGATCACATAATGCAAAGTTATTGGATGCAAGGTGCTTGGTAGATCAGTGATTCTGCAATGCAATCCATCTCAAACACACAATCTCTCTGACAGAAAGAAGAATGCTGACAGTGCAGTGGGGTATCTATTTTCTGTCAGTGCTCAGTATCTCCACCAGAAATAGTCATACCCTGAGACCCAGACTAAGGTATCCCTGGGGGCCCAGACTACGGTATCCCTGGGGGCCCAGACTACGGTATCCCTGGGGGCCCAGACTACGGTATCCCTGGGGGCCCAGACTAAGGTATCCCTGGCGGCCCAGACTATGGTATCCCTGGGGGCCCAGACTACGGTATCCCTGGGGGCCCAGACTACGATATCTCTGTGGGCCTAGACTACGGTATCCCTGGGGGCCCAGACTAAGGAATCCCTGGGGGCCCAGACTACGATATCCCTGGGGGCCTAGACTATGGTATCCCTGGGGGCCCAGACTACGGTATCCCTGGGGGCCCAGACTATGGTATCCCTGGGGGCCCAGACTACGGTATCCCTGGGGGCCCAGACTACGATATCTCTGTGGGCCTAGACTACGGTATCCCTGGGGGCCCAGACTAAGGAATCCCTGGGGGCCCAGACTACGATATCCCTGGGGGCCTAGACTACGGTATCCCTGGGGGCCCAGATTACGGTATGAATGTCTGTTGCTCCGACTAAGATGTTACAACAGTGATTCTGCTAATCAAGGTCCTAGTGAGCAGCTAATTGGTAGAGTCAGGTGGGTTAAATGATCGTTGGAGCGAGAGTCTGAAGGAGGGTAGTTCTACAGGAGGAAGATTGGGCACCTCTGCTGTACTGCATCCCCTCCACTGGAACCGTGAATCAAAAGAGTTGCCCAAAAACACTCAAAGCCAAGAGACTGTTGTAGTTCTGTGAGGTTTTCCAGTGTCTCTTTAAGAATGAATCTTTCCTCGATTACCCACACCCTCTCCGAAAATGTATTGAGGTTGAGCAGGCGAGGAGATACCTGAGGATTGGCAGAAAGACGAGTTGAGATAGAACCATTAGCTCAGAGAGCGATCCAAGTTCAGTTTTTAAGATGGCCTTCTCTTGTAGGCTTTGGAAGGGAGCATGCATACTTCAGCACGGTGACTGAGCAGGATCAACACATAAACACAACACAGGGTCTGAGCATAAACTCCATAGCACCACTTACATATTTCTGAGGTCACTGCAACAAGCTTTTAAATGACATAAATCATCATGATTGATTGTTTGATTAAGGTTTTTGCAAGAGGATCCCATTGTGTCTACAATGTTGCTCTTGCCTTTGGGAATAGTCCAGCGCAAGGTTCACAAATTCCTTTTCCGAATAATTTCTCATTAAGATTTTTCCGTAGTTTTTTTTCCCAGTAGTGGAAAAAGTACCCAATTGTCAAAGTAAAGATACCTTAATAGAAAATGACCCAAGTAAAAGTGAAAGACACCCAGTAAAATGCTACTTGAGTAAAAGTATTTGGTTTTAAATATGCTTAAGTATCAAAAGTAAACGTAATTGCTCAAATATACTTAAGTATAAGAAGTAAAATTAAAAGTCTAAATTGTTTATATTAAGCAAACCATTTTCTTGTATTTTTATTTATTTACGGATAGCCAGGGGCACACTCCAACACTCAGACATCATTTACGAATGAAGCATGTGTGTTTAGTGAGTCCTCCAGATCAGAGGCAGCAGGGATGACCAGGGATGTTCTCTAGAAAAGGACATGAATTAGACAATTTTCCTGTCCTGCTAAGCATTCAAAATGTAACAAGTACTTTTGGGTGTCATTCATACCGTAATCTGAAAATCTATGGCGTAAAAAGTACATTATTTTCTTTCGGAATGTAGTGAAGTAAAAGTAAAAGTAGTCAAAAATATACTTAAGTAGTAATTTAAATACTTTACTCCACTGTGAATTTCCCAACAGACAAATCTTTTAAATGGATTTATTTCCCAGAAGCACCAGACGTGAACTATTGACTGTTGGGCTGTTATTCCGGCAAAAGCGGGGAAGAAAGCTATTTCATGCCCCGTTTACGATGAGGCACAAAGCATTGGGGTTGGTTCGTGACAAGCCCCCGTGGATGAGGCTGAGGTCAGCGCTGACAGGTCGGCCATTTTCTCCTCAGCACTGAGGAGTCATGTATCAAATGAGAACCCCACATGACGGAGGAAGCATGCCACGGTGTCTAGTGTTGCCCAATTGCTGTCTAAGCGTCATCTGAACATCTCTAGCGCTGCCCAAACGTTAACTGAACGTTTCCGCTCATCCTCTGGTCAGGAACTGGGTCATGGTGGACAATGGCCATGCAAAACCCATAGACTGAGGTCTTATTGATATAATTGACATGGGAAGTGGGAAAATAATACCCAGAGTAAGAACTTGACCCAGAGTATCTTGAATTGTGTTGAGAGAGTATGTGTTGCAGAAAACTGTATTGCTGCAAGAATCTTTGTCTGAAGGTTAACTTAAGGAGAGAGTGCCAGACAGACAGACGTATGAAAAGAGTGAAACAAGCTGTAATGTACACTGTAAATGTAATATTAAAACGTGAATATAACAAAATCATATAGTATATAATATTAAGACCCAACCCGACCCTTTAAAAATAGCAGCTGATATAGAGTTTACAGTATACAAGTTTATAAACAGATTGACCATATAAAGTAAAAAAAACTATGTAAATAAGACATTGGAAGTGGAAAATAGTTTTACACACACTTATTTACATAACAGTAAAATACACTCACCGCTCTCTGCGCCAATTCTATTGTACACTATTGATTCCTGTCCACCTAACAAAAAGGCACTGAACAGGTCAAATACTGTGACATAGTGTTAAACTATCACACGCAATATTTTAGGATATAGAAATTGGGTGAAATTATAAGTCTTCTTAGGGGCCCAGTTTGAAGAGATCATTAGTCATACATACACATCTGCTTTCTGTGATGATAAAACTGATGTCATGACTGGTTTTCAGCACTGAAAGAAAACTATTATTACATTCTCCTATGTCATTACACTTACTGCATGTCAGTATTGTTCAAAGACAAATGACTGACAAAGTGGTATGTTTTGGAACACAACCCACACTTTTCATGTAATCCGTACTGCCATTCAGTGTACCTCCAATAATAATGATTGACACACTGAGTTTAGAACATGTATCAAATAAAAAGACGTCATAATCTTCACCTCTTCTATTAGCAAGACGTGTCGCTTTGTCGACATCAATCGCTGGCGCCCTCTCGAGGGCCAGAAGTATAAAAATAAATAAGACTGCACTACGTTCTAATCCGTTTAAATATAAAACACAGAGAGTAGAGAGGAAGCAACTCCACTGACGTCTGGTGTGAGTGAGCCAAGGAAAGGCCCAGATCTATAAGACCTATTAAATAACACAGAGTGACAGAAATACACTCAATAAGAAACTTCTAAATGTGTACTCTGACCACATAACGCACACGCAGCCCACCAGGGGCTAGTGTAGAGTTCCCTCCAAAACTGGAGACATGTTAGCAATGTAGGCTAACTGTTAACGTTTGGCTAAGTAACTGTTAGCATTAGCATTAGTTAGGGAACAGTTACTGAATAGTCTTTCCAAAAACAACCACTTGGTGAATGGTGAGAGTTAGGACCTGTCTAGAAACAACCTCTAGCTCATTGCCTCAAGCTCATAGCCCTACTCCCCAGGTACTGGTGTAGAGCAGTGTATACCAACTCCAGTCCTCCAGTATCCACAACAGCATACATTTGTGTTGTAACTCTGGACAAACCTGATTCAACTCGAGGTGGGCTTGATGATTAGCTGACAAATTGAATCAGGTGTGCTTTTGCGGGACTACAACAGAAGTGTGTGCTGTTGGGGGTACTGGAGGACTCGAGTTGGTATACAGTGCTCTACACCAGTACCTGGGGAGTAGGGCTATGAGCTTACGGCTATGAGCTAGAGGTTGTTTCTAGGCAGGTTTTAATTCCCACCACTCACCAAGTGGTAACTTCTGAATGACTAAACTTTTAGCCATTACATCACGTGCCCTCAACGTGACCCAGTAGCCACGGATCGTACCAAGTCCTGTCTGGATCCCTCCTCGCATGGCTCTGGTTTTGGTTCTGATCAAATTCAAGTATTTTCCAGGAGACAATACTGAGTCATCCATACCATTCCTATTGTCTTGTGGGCGGAGTGAGAGAACAAATCAATTCACCCCTCTTTATGGCTTAAGAGTATTCATATATTTCACCAAAAAAAAAGCTGTCCATGTGCCAGAAACTATTGTTTAGAAATGTTATTAAAGCTAATGCCTCAATCACAAAGACAGCGTCAATACATTTTGGTACAGCAGAAATACATTCATTTCCAATGGAATGCTGCATTTGCCTTGCAGTATTGCGTTGCAGAGGCAGTTGCAGTGTGTTCTTTGTGGTGCATACCTTGGATTTATCAAGGTATGCATCACATTGTATGCGTAGACAGCTTGACAGAAATGGTAGCAGAAGGTGAATGTTGAACTTTTGTTGCACACAATCCAAATGATGCTAGGTACTACTTTGCGCAATGACGCTATCAGTGTGATCAAGGCGTAATAACCTGGTCCTGCATTAATCAATTTGCATATTATAAGAATCCTTCTTATCATTTTCAGCCTCTCTGAACATGTCATTGTATTCCCAGCCTCTGAACATCCCAAAATATCTCTTCCATTCATTGTGTTTTTTCCCTCCAAAAACTGAAGCGACGTCCAGCCACGAAGCCCCAAAATGGCTGCTTCCCATAAAGTCAGTTTCCTCATTCTTACATCTCCCAACCGTCTTGTTAGTAAGGCATCCTCTGTTGGACATTCTCCATCCTACCGGCTTGTGGTACAGTCCTAAATATTCCACCCCTCCTCTTACAGTGCTGTAGTACAGTCCTGAATGCTCCACCCCTCCTCTTGCAGGCTAGTGGTACAGTCCTGAATGCTCCACCCCTCCTCTTGCAGGCTAGTGGTACAGTCCTGAATGCTCCATCCCTCCTCTTGCATGCTAGTGGTACAGTCCTGAATGGAGTGGTTTAGTCTGTGCTTCTTCCAGTAGTTTTTCCTCCAACCTGGAGTAGTGTATGAAGACTTTATGGATCCACCCCGAGTAGTAGGCCACATTGACGAAGATGGCGGGCCGCCGGGCCAGGGCACAGCCCCGGCCGTGGATGCTCACGCCCACGATGACTTTGCTCTCTCGTTCCTGGCACACCAACGGGCCACCGTAGTCTCTCTGTGAGGGACGAACCAATAGCAGGTTAGCGTGGTGCTCATGCAGCCAATCAAAAGGTATTATGGTAGTTATACGAATAGTTTGAAGTAATAACTGAGTCACGCAATGTCGAGTCAATGCATGTTTCAGATAATGTAGAGTAATGTTTATGAAGCTCACCTCACACACTCCCTGGTCTGTCTTGCCCCCGGCGCACACTTTGCTGTCGGTGACAGGCAGGGTT
This sequence comes from Salvelinus fontinalis, assembly GCF_029448725.1. NCBI lineage: Eukaryota > Metazoa > Chordata > Actinopteri > Salmoniformes > Salmonidae > Salvelinus > Salvelinus fontinalis. The sequence continues at coordinate 6,887,884 of NC_074703.1, read as the reverse complement.
TTGTCGTGGAGCTCAGAACACCAGTCGTTACTGACCATGGGCAGACTCACAGCTTTCAGTGCCCCCTCATATCCTGTCCCTGGACAGGAAGTAGCCGGAAATAAAGCAGGAAACAGTCAGTCTACTGTCCAAACACCATATTCCAAACCTATAATCCTGGACAACATGTTTGTCTATATGGTGTCATTGTGGGGGACTTTATTCACACATTCGATACATGATATCCTAAGGTCTCTTTTCTTACAATATCAAGGATCTCTCGATCCAATATCCCCCCAGATCTTCACCACACCATAGCATGAAACAGAGGTCATACAGAATACACTCAGTGGCCAGTTTACTAGGTACACCCATCTAGTACCGAGTCAGAACCCCTTTGCCTCCAGAACTGCATCAATTCTTCGGGGAATTGGAAACATTGCTCAATTGGTATCAAGGGACCTAAAGTGTGCCAGGAAAACGGTCTCCACACCATTACACCACCACCACCAGCCTGTACCGTTGACACCAGGCAGGATGGGGCCATGGACTCATGCTGCTTACGCCAAAACCTGACTCTGCCATTAGCATGACGCAACAGGAACCAGGATTCAGCTGACCAGATGATGTTTTTCCACTCCTTATTCACCAGTGTTGGTGATCGCGTGCTCACTGGAGCCGTTTCTTCTTGGTTTTAGCTGATAGGAGTGGAACCTGGTGTGGTCGTCTGCTGCAAATAGCCCCTCCGTGACAAGGACCTACGAGTTGTGCCTTCCGAGATGCTGTTATGCACACCGCCATTGTGCCGTTATTTGCCTGTTTGTGGCCCGCCTGTTAGATTGCACAATTCTTGCCATTGTCCTTCGATCTCTCATCAACGACCTGTTTTCGCCCACAGGACTGCCGCTGACTGGATGTTTTTTGTTTGTTGCACCGTTCTCAGTAAACACTGTTGTGGGTTAAAAGCCCAGGAGGCCAGCCGTTTCTGACATACTGGAATTGGCACGCCTGGCACCAACAATCATACTATACTCAAAGTCGCTTTGGTCACTCGTTTTGCCCATTCTAACGTTCAGTCGAATAATAACTTTATATAGCAAGCCACGGCCACGTGACTCACTGTCTGTAGGAGCAAACCATTTTTGTGAATGGGGTGGTGTACCTAATAAACTGGCCACTGAGTGTATATAAATAATACATAAGACACCACACAGGGATAAGACACCACACAGGGATAAGACACCACACAGGGATAAGACACCACACAGGGATAAGACACCATACAGGGATAAGACACAACCCAGGGATAAGACACAACCCAGGGATAAGACACAACCCAGGGATAAGACACAACCCAGGGATAAGACATAACACAGGGATAAGACACAACCCAGGGATAAGACACAACACAGGAACAGTCATGTAGGGCAGTACCTTTGGTCTCTCCCCAGCCGTACATGAGACAGTTGGTTCCGTCTGTGACCCCACAGCCTGCTACTGGGAGCTGGATGGTGAAGGCATGCTCAGAGAGAGGGGCAGGCCTAGGCGTAGACACATAAACACATGAATGAATAAATAAATGGTTGCTGTGCCTACAATGCATGATTGAGAATGAATTAATGGATGGATTGATTATATTTTTTAAATGTATTTTACCAGGTAAGTAAAATGTCTGACTGACTGTCTCACTGAATGAATGAATGCTATTCTTACTTGGCCAGTTTGAGCAGGGCCAGGTTGGATCCCTCCGGGCCACAGACCACGTGTGCGATGCGGAGCCTGGGGTGGTCCAAGGACGAGTTGAGGTGAAGGAGGCCCACCTGTACACTGTACTCACTCAGGTCTGGAACACTGAGGACCACAGAGACTACTGTCAGACACACTCCAAATAGGGTTGACCACACATTGACCAGTCAGTATAAACTGAACATAGTATAAGAGGTATAAGCTGAAGAAAAGATTGGCCACAGCTTGTATAAACACTATAATACAATACAGTAAAATACAGTACTGCAGTATTCTACTCTATTCTCTGTATGAACACTTATCATTGGCCACATACTAACCACAGCTACCAGCATAACTAAACTGACAATAGACTTTAAAACGCCTCAGCATGCACTCTACAAACTCACTCAATCTGGCTCCTCAACTAACTGTGTTCAATGACCTATATACAGTACATTGCATAGTCAGCAACAAGCTACTGAACTAATGCTGATGCCAATGGCCACAGTCTTGATGGAAGCAAGGTTCTGTAATGTCGGCATGAGGAGTACAACTAAACGACTTACTAGGAGTACAACTAAACCACTCACTAGGAGTACAACTAAACCACTCACTAGAGTACAACTAAACCACTCACTAGGAGTACAACTAAACCACTCACTAGAGTACAACTAAACCACTTACTAGGAGTACAACTAAACCACTCACTAGGAGTACAACTAAACCACTCACTAAGAGTACAACTAAACCACTCACTAAGAGTACAACTAAACCACTCACTAGGAGTACAACTAAACCACTCACTAGGAGTACAACTAAACCACTCACTAGGAGTACAACTAAATCACTCACTAGGAGTACAACTAAACCACTCACTAGGAGTACAACTAAACCCCTCACTAGGAGTACAACTAAACGACTCACTAGGAGTACTACTAAACCACTCACTAGGAGTACAACTAAACCCCTCACTAGGAGTACAACTAAACCCCTCACTAGAGTACAACTAAACCCCTCACTAGAGTACAACTAAACCACTCACTAGGAGTACAACTAAATCACTCACTAGGAGTACAACTAAACCACTCACTAGGAGTACAACTAAATCACTCACTAGGAGTACAACTAAACCACTCACTAGGAGTACAACTAAACCCCTCACTAGGAGTACAACTAAACCACTCACTAGGAGTACAACTAAACCACTCACTACTAGAATACCAAACATGAACGATTAGAATGCATTAGGAGTTTAACACAGTCTAGATGGGGAGGAAACAGTCCAGGTCTTATCCGATTGACAGACTCATCTTAAAGTTGGATTCCTGCAACTAAGCCTTTTCATTTTCTGTGGATGAGGCCTGGCTTGATTTGTTGCCAAAATGTCTCTCAAACGACTATGAAGTGATTGTAAGTTCACTGAATTAAAGCTCCTTCTAAATGACCCTCGTATTACAGTGTGTCATCATAAGGCACAGGAGTTTTCCTGACCATAATATTATTAACCACAGACCCTGTTCCTTTGTAAAGTGTCTTTAGGTTCTTGAAAAGCACTATACAAATCACATGTTTTTAAAAAGTAGTATTATTACTTGCCAATTCTTTGTTATGGCCTAGAACTCGGGTTCAAAAACATTCTGACTGCCTGTATAAAAAAAAACTCCTGGCCCAACCTCATATTTCTGGTGTACTATGATTGAAATAACAGCAAAAAGTAACAAAAACCTATTGAAAAAATGGGTGAAAAGCAAAAACATAATGTAAAGCCCATACATCCATTAATACACTACATGGATCAAGGAGCTTTTCATTCAAACTGCTATTGCAGATCTGGACACAGTGACACTGTCCGGGTCCAGACGCTAAACAGATCTGTAGAGGCTGGAGCATCCTGGGCCATATCTCAGCTCTGCTGGGGCAGAGGGTCTGTCACTAGCTCTATCATAAATAGGATACGGGCAGGCTGCATCTTCACTTACAATTAGATTGGGGGAAAAGAGAGGAAGGGAAGAGGGATAGAGGGAAGGAGAAATATGGGAAGAGGGTGGGAGGGATGGAGTTAGAGATAGACAGATAGAGGGAGAGAGAGACCAACAGAGGGATGGAGAGAGTAGTAGGGAGAGGGAAAGATGGAGACAGAGTAGGAGGAAGAGAAAGAATAAGCAACTGATAGAGAAGCAGAGAGAACGTATTATACAGACTCCAAGTCTTTGTTTCAACTTCCATTCAACACTTGCTCTCCTCTCTCCTCTCTCTCTTCTTCTCCCTATGCCTCCTGCTGTCTTTCACCTCGGCTTTGAATGAGGGAAAAAAGAAAGTGAGAAAAAGATGGATGGAGAGATTACCAGGAGGAGAAGCACTGTTGATCCGTCAGCACCCATTCCTCTCGGATCAGCGAGCCCCCGCACCAGTGAGTGTTCCTGGGTAGGGAACACAGGACATCATGATGAGCTTAGTCCCATGCTCTATAGACAGTCTGTACTGTATCCAACTCTTAAGAAAAAAATACATATGTTTTACGGTCACACAGGTGCAGTGAAATGTGTTGTTTTACAGGGTCAGCCAAAGTAGTAAAGCAACCTAGAGAAATTAGGGTTAGATGCCTTGCTTAACGACACGTCAACAGATTGTCCACCTTGATGTTTCGGTTAGGCTACCTGCCACCCTCTTCCATCCATGTCAAGTCATACAGTCAAATCTTGCGGTCCTCCTCAACGTCTGGACATTCTTTCATAATGCGTATGGATCTGTCTCAAACAGCACCCCATTCCCTATTTAATGCACTACCTTTGATTAGGGCCAATAGGACTCTGGTCAAAAGTAGCGCAAATAGGCTGCCGTTTGGAACTAAACTTGTGAGGAGTAGATGGATCGTTATCCTGCATGGCACCAATAGAAAAGTTGGCATACACACAGAGCACAGGTCACCAAAAGGTTGATCGTAATCGACAGGTCCAGGGCCGGACAGGAACAAGAATTTGTCTCTGGTATTTTATCTACAGCAGCCCACATCACAGCGCATGCCACCGACTCAGCCCCTCCCCGGTGGGCCACCAGCTATGCACAAACACACCATACCCCCTACACCCTGACCCAACACACCCTACTTAGACACAGGCAGTAGCACTGACACGTACAGTTGAAGTCGGAAGTTTACACACACCTTAGCCAAATACATTTAAACTCAGTTTGTCACAATTCCTGACATTTAATCCTAGTAAAAATGCACTCTTAGGTCAGTTAGGATCACCACTTTGAATGTGAAATGTCACTTTATTTTAAGAATGTGAAACGTCAGAATAATAGTAGAGAGAATGATCTTTTTTCAGCTTTTATTTCTTTTATCACATTCCCACTGGGTCAGAAGTTTACATACACTCAATTAGTATTTGGTAGCAATGTCTTTAAATTGTTTAACTTCGGTCAAAAGTTTCAGATAGCCTTCCACAAGCTTACCTTAATCATTTGGGTGAATTTTGGCCCATTCCTCCTGACAGAGCAGGTGTAACTGAGTCAGGTTTGTAGGCCTCCTTGCTCGCACATGTTTTTTCAGTTATGCCCACAAATGTTTTATGGGATTGAGGTCAGGGCTTTGTGATGGCCACTCCAATACCTTGACTTTGTTGTCCTTAAGCCATTTTGCCACAACTTTGGAAGTATGCTTGGGGTCATTGTCTATTTGGAAGAGCCATTTGCAACCAAGCTTTAACTTCCTGACTGATGTCTTGAGATGTTGCTTCAATATATCCACAGAATTTTCTATTTTGTGAAGTGCACCAGTCTCACCTGCAGTAAAGCACCCCAACAACATGATGCTGCCATCCCCATGCTTCACAGTTGGGATGGTGTTATTCGGCTTGCAAGCCTCCCCCTTTCTCCTCCAAACATAGCGATGGTCATTATGGCCAAACAGTTCTATTTTTGTTTAATAGAGGACATTTCTCCCAAAAGTACGATCTTTGTCCCCATGTGCAGTTGCAAACCGTAGTCTGGCTTTTTTATGCCTGTTTTGGAGCAGTGGCTTGTTCCTTGCTGAGCGGCCTTTCAGGTTATGTCGATAAAAGACTAATTTTAATGTGGATATAGATACTTCTGTACCCGTTTCCTCCAGCATCTTCACAAGGTCCTTTGCTGTTGTTCTGGGATTGATTTGCACTTTTCACACCAAAGAACGTTCATCTCTAAGAGACAGAATGCATCTCTTCCTGAGCGGTATGACGGCTGCATGGTCCCATGTTGTTTATACCTGCGTACTATTGTTTGTACAGAGGAACGTGGTACCTTCAGGCGTTTGGAAACTGCTCCCAAGGATGAACCAGACTTGTGGAGGTCTACAATATTTTATCTGAGGTCTTGGGTGATTTCTTTTGATTTTCCCATGATGTCAAGCAAAGAGGCACTGAGTTTGAAGGTAGGCTTTGAAATATATCCACAGGTACATCTCCAACTGACTCAAATTATGTCAATTAGCCTATCAGAAGCTTCTAAAGCCATGACATAATTTTCTGGAATTTTCCAAGCTGTTTAAAGGCACAGTCAACTTAGTGTATGTAAACTTCTGACCCACTGGAATTGTGATACAGTGAATTATAAGTGAAATAATCTGTCTGTAAACAATTGTTGGAAAAATGACTTGTGTCATGCACAAAGTAGATTTGCCAAAACTATAGTTTGTTAACAAGAAATGTGTGGAGTGGTTGAAAAACGAGTTTTAATGACTCCAACATAAGTGTATGTAAACTTCCGACTTCAACTGTATGTAAAAAATACCACTGGAGATACAACTAACCACTATAACTGTTCCTCTGTCTGGAGATAAAACTCACCACTATAACTGTTCCTCTGTCTGGAGATAAAACTCACCACTATAACTGTTCCTCTGTCTGGAGATACAACTCACCACTATAACTGTTCCTCTGTCTGGAGATACAACTCACCACTATAACTGTTCCTCTGTCTGGAGATACAACTCACCACTATAACTGTTCCTCTGGAGATACAACTCACCACTATAACTGTTCCTCTGTCTGGAGATACAACTCACCACTATAACTGTTCCTCTGATGGCTCGCTCATCACAGCAAAACAGACACATGGCAGATACTTTCACTACAGGAATCATGAGGATAATGTAAAGCACTTTACTGTTTGACCAAATCATGGTTTTAGACGCCCCAAAAAATAGGACATTTTGAGTGAGGTGACAATGTAGAATATGTTCTTTCTACATTTTTAAGCACCCTTTTTGTTTTTTATGATCCATGATCTTGGCTGTCTACCTCATGGTTTCCCAAACTCGGTCCTGTGGAACATTTTGGTTTTTGCACAGCTGGTTTAAATAATCACAGCGTTATGATGAGTTGGTAGTGCTAGGGAAAAAACGAAATGTTCACCCGGGGAGGAGCAGGTCTCTTTGTTGATGCCGCGTTTGACTTTCAATGTGAGTTTTTGTGACCGTAGCACAGCCTATCAGAAAACCGGGCCGGCCCATCTTGGTAAAGTGGCCACTGTATAAAAAAGAAATTGCACAAAAATCTTTAAAAAAAAATCTTAACAGGCCATGTCACTTTTTCAGTTTTTGTTTTTGATAATGTGTCCATTTCGACCAAAAACTGGTTAAGGCCATTTGGCATTTGCCAGAATTGCCAGATGGCCAATTCGCTCCTGGACTGGTCGATCTCCAAGGCATTCCTTGGACTGTTTTTAATAGGTTCATGTTGAATAGGGTTTCGTTTTTTTAAAGTCATGTTTAAAACTGAATCTGAGCGGTAGATCTACGCCTGCATTTTGACTCAGAAAGTGATCTCGGCTCAATAAAGTTTGGTCAACACTGACATAGAGTATGACTCTAAGTAATGAGAGGTATAAAAGGGTTCCAGAGCAAAAAGCTAATGAAACAGCAGCAGAAGTATTTTGATTGATGTTGAAGTATCCGGTAAAATGGGTAGTTTGAACGTGGAAACATGCATTTGCTCAGCAGCCAATCATTTTGTCTCTGTGGTTTATTTTTTGTTATTATTTCATTTTTTTCAAGTGAGTCCAAGTTTAACCTGCCTATGTTACGTGAGTCTTCAACTTCCATCAATGTTTTTATATTAATGTCTTCCCTCTATTTGTCTTTGAACAGAAGGCTGCAGATACAGCACATAAAACACATGGGCATGTCAAGTCTTTCATACAACAAAGTTCAGTACACTCTTAGAAAAAAAAGGTGCAATCCAAAACCTAAAAGGGTTCTTCAGAAGCAGAACCCTTTTTGGTTCCAGGTAGAACCCTTTTGGTTCCAGGTAGAACCCTTTCCACAGAGGGCTCTACATGGAACCCAAAGGGGTTGTACCTGGGACCAAAAAGGGTGCTCCTACGGGGACAGCCGAATAACCTTTTTGGAACCATTTTTTCTAAGAATGTACAGCTGTGTTTTAGCACAAACATAGAGCTGCCAAAACGAATACCCTTTAAGGACTTCCTCTTCAGAGCAATAACAAAATGGCACTTTGCTGAAAAGTGTTTAGCGTAAAATGATATAGCAGGAGCACTTGTTTGCCTTGCAAACCAACAGAAGAATCAAACTAGGTGTACCATGCTTATGTGATGAGTCACTTGGCCTGAGACCTCAATGCCTAGACTTCAGCTCAGCTGGCTAACCTAAGACTTATGTTAGCTCCCATACCTAATGCATTTTAGCTCTATTGGCTAACACTGTCCTGCGCAAGAGATGTGGGTTCAAACCCAGGTCAGTCACGCATCCAGTAGTGGTGTTCCTGTGCATTCAGTAGTGGTGTTCCTGTGCATTCAGTAGTGGTGTTCCTGTGCATTCAGTAGTGGTGTTCCTGTGCATTCAGTGGTGGTGTTCCTGTGCATTCAGTAGTGGTGTTCCTGTGCATTCAGTGGTGGTGTTCCTGTGCATTCAGTAGTGGTGTTCCTGTGCATTCAGTGGTGGTGTTCCTGTGCATTCAGTAGTGGTGTTCCTGTGCATTCAGTAGGGGTGTTCCTGTGCATTCAGTAGGGGTGTTCCTGTGCATTCAGTAGGGGTGTTCCTGTGCATTCAGTAGGGGTGTTCCTGTGCATTCAGTAGGGGTGTTCCTGTGCATTTAGTAGGGGTGTCCCTGTGCATTTAGTAGGGGTGTTCCTGTGCATTTAGTAGGGGTGTCCCTGTGCCGTCAGCAGTGGTGTTCCTGTGAGGAGGGCTCTTACCCTTTCTGGATGCTGACAACCCAACTACCATCCTTAGCTTTGTGGACCTGGGCTCCTCCAACAATCCGGGTGGTCTTGTGGATGAAACAGGATGTCTTAGACACGAGAGAGATGCCTTGGGGTAAGAGAGAAGACAACTCATCTGGGTTAGACTCTGGGGAAATATGTTTACTTTCTATTATTACTAAAGAAGAGAGTATGCTTGGTCCAGGTTCAACTTCATTGAATGGCAGCGGGAGTAATGAGTTGTCCAGCCAAGCATGAACTCAGGCAATAAATAAACTGTACAGCTATAAGAGAAAGTTAGGAATAGAGGGAGATATACAAAGAGAGAGAGGGGAAGAGAGAGAGAGGAAGAGAAAGCGCGAGGAAGAGAGAGCGCGAGAGAGCGAGAGAGCGTGAGGAAGAGAGAGCGCGAGAGAGCGAGAGAGCGAGAGAGAGAAAGAGAGAAACAGAAAGAGAAACAGAAAGAGAAACAGAAAGAGAAACAGAAAGAGAGAGAGAGAGAGAAGGTGAATAGTAAGTAAGAGACACATTAATATGACACTCACTTCTTGGGTGGGCAGAGATGTTCGGAGACTTATCACCTGAAACAAAACAATTCAACAATTCAACACACGGACCTCACAAAGACAGGATATGACATATTTCACATGAACCCACTCAACATTAACATACAAAGCACGCAACCTCAACTCCCCTCTTCAAAACTATTCCTACCATTTAGTCCTAGCTCAAATGATCTCTGCATCTATCTGCATTGCAGTTGGGCGGCTATATTGAATTGAACCCACAGCAAATACGTTTCCTCCAGCCAAGCACCCAAAAACTTCACAGATCGACATGTTTTACATTACGGAGATATAACCGCGAGGCCACTTGAAAAAGCTCCCCATCAATGTGAACCGATTACAGTCCGCCAAAGATGATATAGGGTACAACAAAAACAAATCACTAAACTCTGAATCAGTGAATGGCTTTGCAAATAATAAACGCGGTCTGGATGAGATTGGACATCTGTTTGGAGTTAGAGTGTGTCCGTTCTGTGCCAGTTAGCTCAGCGAAACCACTGCACTCAGCCATAACATAACTGTAACAAGTGATGTAAGTGAAGCTTTGCGGCAAATTTCAGTCGTTAGACTACGTAATTCATTGTAGTATTACAAATGTGCAATAATCACGCCAACGGAAACGTCACAAACAAAGCGATAGCTATATTACTCATGGAAATAAGATCATTGCTGTGTTGTTGATGTCACATAAGATCGATGGAACAACACTATGAAAGTTATGAGTGTAGCTGGACTTTTCACTGGACTTTTCTTCAATGACATTCAGCAAATGAAATGTAATTGAAGACGAAGCATCATCTGATGATTGGGCCGCTGATGAGACCTACTGGGTCGGAACTCAGGTCTCCTGTGCACGACAATACTATGTTAACCGTCTGAGCTAAAGCCTAGGCACTAGCTCAGGGAGCTAACACAAGACGAGGTTACTCACCACACGAGCATGGCTGACTCAACCATCTCCATTATTGATTACATAGCATGTAGGGTAGATGTAGGGTAGGTATAGGGTAGATGTAGGGTCGATGAAGGGTAGATGTAGGAAGATGTAGGGTCGATGAAGTGTAGATGTAGATGTAAGGTAGGTATAGGGTAGATGTAGGGTTGATGTAGGGTCGATGTAGGAAGATGTAGGGTAGGTATAGGGTAGATGTAGGGTCGATGAAGGGTAGATGTAGGAAGATGTAGGGTAGGTATAGGGTAGATGTAGGGTCGATGAAGGGTAGATGTAGGAAGATGTAGGGTAGGTATAGGGTAGATGTAGGGTCGATGAAGGGTAGATGAAGGGTAGATGTAGGGTAGATGTAGGGTAGATGTAGGGTAGATGTAGGGTAGGTATAGGGTAGATGTAGGAAAATGTAGGGTGGATGACGGGTAGATGACGGGTGGATGACGGGTGGATGACGGGTGGATGTAGGTAGATGTAGGAAGATGTAGGGTCGATGTAGGGTCGATGTAAGGTAGATGACGGGTAGATGACGGGTAGATGACGGGTAGATGTAAGGTAGATGAAGGGTAGATGAAGGGTAGATGACGGGTGGATGATGGGTGGATGTAGGAAGATGTAGGGTGGATGACGGGTAGATGAAGAGTAGATGTAGGCTCGATGAAGGGTATGTGAAGGGTAGATGTAGGAGTGTATAGGGGATGAGACAGAGATTGGATGAAGACAGTGTTTTGTATTCTTACAGCGTTTGAGCTTGCAGTAGTCCCATGGGATAGAGGGGTCCGTAGTGTGACACCAGGGACCGTGCTTATCCTGGTCTGGATTCCTGCACAGGTTCCTCTCCAAACCCACGCTGGATTCTCCACTGGAAAACACAACATATATGAGGACACATGCATAAGCACATACACACAGAGACACATACTGTAGATACACATATACTGTACGTAGGCACACACACATGCATACATACACATGGAAAAGTCTGACACCATAACTGCATTGAGGTTGGAAACTTTGACTCAGCTGTTATTATCGGGGCAGTGAATCCTCAGAGTTCCAGCTATGCAGAGGCCTTACAAGGAGTTTTGTGAAGAGTGCTCTGGGGAATATGAAAATATGCAATCCCAGCAATCACCACGGTTCAGACAAGGAAGAAGCTACAGACTCAACTCAAAGATACAGTCCAAACACTGTAAACGTGGACTCAAGATCTGGTCGTATACTTCACTGCACATAGACTAAACCGAGCCTAAACAGATGCCTTCGGAAGTCTTGTTTAAACAGCAATTCCAATCCTTCATACATTCAAAATAATTGGAATATCTTTAGATATGATCAATTTGTTGGAGGGCTTGGATCAGGATTCAGAAAAACACAATGTGAGGAGAGGGGGAAACCGATTTGTCAGCCAGTGTGAAGATCATTTCACTTCCCCCGCCAATGTTAAACAAGCCGTAACCTTTCCGCCGTTTTTCTGCGCCGACCCCTTGACCTTGTGCGAGGGGCAGACTCACTGGCTGCGGGCCACATGAGGGAAGCTGATTGGCTTTGATCTGCCGGGCCGAGAAAGCACTTCCTGGGGTCACGGGTCAGCTCTGGCACATGTCCATCTGTCGCTGCCATTTTGGCTTTTAAATTCCTTTAAATGAAGTAATTCTAACAGCCGGGGCCAACGTTAGCTACGGTACTTTAGCATGGGGGCACACGGATGTGGAGAGAGGGGCAGACTATGCGCCCCTCCACGGTGGCTTGTTCTGGAAGTTCTGAAAGCACCGTAAGGCTTCCTCTCTGTCAGCTAGACAAATAATAGCAGGCCCAGGACTGACCCGGGTGGGCCCCCTGATTTCCTGTCGTTGTTTGTTTTCACGGCGTGGCTTTATTCATTTACAAGGGGATTTTCTCTAAGCGACGGGAAATACCTCGTCAATAAACAGTTATTCAAAAAAGACAGAGAATTTGTAAATGTCAAAGAAACCTTCACATACATTTCTTGAACCCATAGTTCTACTTTTTGTCATGTGAATATGGATTGAGAGGTAAGTTCCAGTTGTGTATGGCTGGTAAGTGTGTGTAATGTAAGAGGTTTACCTTACCTGTTGCTATGATTTTCCCACAGTCCACAGGGAATTCCTGATCTGGTCTTGGATAAATTGCCTGTGTAATTCCCTCCATTGTCCTCATAACAATCTGGGACAGACAGAGATAGAGAGAAGGAGAAAATAAAACACAGAGTAGTCTTAAACCGACCCTATATGTGTCTTATTGAGATTACCATCTACAGTCTCTCTCGCTCTCTCTCACAGACACGAACGCACGCACACACACACAGCTATACCCACAGTGTAGAACACAGTTATACCTAAAGTGTAGAACACAGCTATACCCACAGTGTAGAACACAAGCTATACCCACAGTGTAGAACACAGCTATAGCCACACTGTAGAACACAGCTATACCCACAGTGTAGAACACAGCTATACCCACAGTGTAGAACACAACTATACCCACAGTGTAGAACACAGCTATAGCCACACTGTAGAACACAGCTATACCCACAGTGTAGAACACAGCTATACCCACAGTGTAGAACACAGCTATACCCACAGTGTAGAACCCAGCTATACCCACAGTGTAGAACACAGCTATACCCACAGTGTAGAACACAGCTATAGCCACAGTGTAGAACACAACTATACCCACAGTGTAGAACAAAAGATGTTGATTCAACGTAAAATTGTTAGGCTACCGGCTGCAATAGGATTGTTAGTTTGTTCAACAGAAATGTTGTTGAGCAAAACTCACAATCCCATTGCAGCTGGTTGCCTTACAATTGTACATTGAATCAACATGTTTTTGTGTGTGTAGGTCCACTGAGAGATAACATTCTGATATTGATGCCGTCGTAAAAAAGGCACGTTGAAACTGGGCTCGATTTGTGGTTTGGATCAATTGAACATGTTGGGCCAATCTAGAATTGGTGGTTCCCAAATGGAATAAAAGAGACAGGAAGATTTCTCCCCCATATCGACTGTTGCTAAGCAGAACCAGAGGTACCTGTAGTGACCAAAGCACTCTCTCTTCCCCCAGAAAGCTCTTTTGAAATGCAAAGCATAGACATGTATGAGAGAGAAAATTCCAGCAAACGTTGAATTGCTGTCTGACCATTTGTTGTTTCTTTTTGTAATTTGAGGAAAATGAATTTGTAGGGCAACCAAACCAAAACCAACCATGCCCAAAAGACTGCTAGTAGTCTGTTTCAGTAAGCGACCACAGCTCATTCTCAATATATTGCAGCTGAAGTTTAGAGGTCAATTGCAAATACAGTACATAGCAAGCCATACACCCGATTACACCACATATGTAGTCATTCAAATAGCATACAGTATATTGTTTAAACATCCGTAACCTGCACATACAGTTGAAGTCGGAAGTTTACATACACTTAGGTTGGAATCATTACAACTCGTTTTTCAACCACTCCACACATTTCTTGTTAACAAACTAGAGTTTTGGCAAGTCGGTTAGGACATCTACTTTGTCATTTTTCCAAAAATTGTTTACATACAGATTATTTCCCTCTATCACAATTCTAGTGGGTCAGAAGTTTACATACACTAAGTTGACTGTTTCTTTAAACAGCTTGAAAAATTCCAGAAAATTATGTCATGGCTTTAGAAGCTTCTGATAGGCTAATTTACATCATTTGAGTCAATTGGAGGTGTACCTGTAGATGTATTTCAAGGCCTACCTTCAAACTCAGTGCCTCTTTGCTTGACATCATGGAAAATCAAAAGAAATCAGCCAAGACCTCAGATTTTTTTTTTCAGACCTCCACAAGTCTGGTTCATCCTTGGGAGCAATTTACAAACGCCTGAAGGTACCATGTTCATCTGTACAAACAACAGTACGCAAGTATAAACACCATGGGACCAAGCAGCCGTCATACCGCTCAGGAAGGAGACGCGTTCAGTCTCCCAGAGATGAACGTTCTTTGGTGCGAAAAGTGCAAATCAATCCCAGAACAACAGCAAAGGACCTTGTGAAGATGCTGGAGGAAACATAGGACTCGTTTTACTGTGGATATAGATACTTTTGTACCTATCGACATAACCTGAAAGGCCGCTCAGCAAGGAAGAAGCCACTGCTCCAAAACCACCATGAAAAAGCCAGATTACGGTTTGCAACTGCACATGGGGACAAACATCGTACTTTTTGGAGAAAAGTCCTCTGGTCTGACGAAACAAAAATACAACTGTTTGACATAATGACCACAGTTATGTTTGGAGGAAAAAGGGGGATGCTTGCAAGCCGAAGAACACCATCCCAACCATGAAGCACGGGGGTGGCAGCATCATTGCTGTGGGTGTGCTTTGCTGCAGGAGGGACTGGTGCACTTCACAAAATAGAGGGCATCATAAGGTAGGAAAAGTATGTGGATATATTGAAGCAACATCTCAAGACATCAGTCAGGAAGTTAAAGCTTGGTTGCAAATGGCTCTTCCAAATGAACAATGACCCCAAGCACACTTCCAAAGTTGTGGCAAATTGGCTACAGGACAACAAAGTCAAGGTATTGGAGTGGCCATCACAAAGCCCTGACCTCAATCCCATAAAACATTTGTGGGCATAACTGAAAAAGCATGTGCGAGCAAGGAGGCCTACAAACCTGACTCAGTTACACCAGCTCTGTCAGGAGAAATGGGCCAAAATTCACCCAACTTTTTGTGGGAAGGTTGTGGAAGGCTACCTAAAAAGTTTGACCCAAGTTAAACAATTTAAAGGCAATGCTACCAAAAACTAATTCAGTATGTAAACTTCTGACCCACTGGGAATGTGATGAAAGAAATAAAAGCTGAAATAAATAATTATTTACTATTATTCTGACGTTTCACATTCTTAAAATAAAGTGGTGATCCTAACTGACCTAAAACAGGGATTAATTGTCAGGAATTGGGAAATACTGAGTTTAAATGTATTTTGCTAAGGTACATGTAAACTTTCCGACCTCAAATGTATATACATTTTTTGCTGATTAATGTGTACATACAGCATGTGGATTTTTGTAAATTCAATATTATTATTCATGTAAATGAAGCTGCCTATTCAGTCTGTTTACTGTGGGAGAACCAGAATGCAACATGTAATTCTGGGTGTACTAAGTGAATAAAGGTGGTGGTGATTCTGATGTATTGTATGGGGCCAGTGTGCTGTGTGGTGTTGTGTCTCAGTAGAATCAATAATTGGCATGCGCAACACAATAGTCCTTCCATCAAAGTCTTTGGGTGCCGGGTTGGAGGATCATGTCAACTGTGTCTCACCTTCTGTGTCGATGTTCTCTGTCTCACACCGGGGTATATTGGTGCAGAAGGCTAGTCTCTGGTTAGGATCTGTAGTGAAGCACCATGGGATCTCTGCACCATCTGGGTTCCGACAGTAGTTCTCTCTCAGGTCTCTGTGATGTAAGAGAGAGATACGTACACACTGGTTAAATAGCTGCTTCCCACGTGGACATACGTAATAATATGACTGTATGTGTCCGTTTCCCTATATTTCTCGTACCAGTGACAGAAACAAAAGAAAACCCATGTGGGTATTGAATGACATCATCACTCACTTGCACTTGTAATTCTGCGGGCTGTAGGTGTGGTTATGGGGGAACTGGGAGTCCCAGCGTTGACATGTGACGCCCGACGGGGTGACGCTCACAGTACCGTGGTAACTCTGTCCCTGCTCCCTGAAACACGACGATGTAGCATCCACATCAGAGTCATTACCTGGGTCTGAGACAGAGAGGGGGAGAAGAAGGAAGTTGAGAGAGAGGTATGAAAACAGAGAGAGAGAGAAAGAGGATTTAGGATGAGAGATGAGCAATAGATAAGATGAGGGGAGATGATAGACAGAAAGAAGAATGTAAAGACGTCGACAGGGGAGAAACCAGACAGAGAAGGCAGGAGGGAGAGAGAAACCAGACAGAGAAGGCAGGAGGGAGAGAGAGGGAGAAACCAGACAGAGAAGACAGGAGGGAGAGAGAGGGAGAAACCAGACAGAGAAGACAGGAGGGAGAGAGAGGGAGAAACCAGACAGAGAAGACAGGAGGGAGAGAGAAACCAGACAGAGAAGACAGGAGGGAGAGAGAAACCAGACAGAGAAGACAGGAGGGAGAGAGAAACCAGACAGAGAAGACAGGAGGGAGAGAGAAACCAGACAGAGAAGACAGGAGGGAGAGAGAAACCAGGCAGAGAAGACAGGAGGGAGAGAGAAACCAGACAGAGAAGACAGGAGGGAGAGAGAAACCAGACAGAGAATACAGGAGGGAGAGAGAAACCAGACAGAGAATACAGGAGGGAGAGAGAGGGAGAAACCAGACAGAGAAGGCGGAACCAGACAGAGAAGACAGGAGGGGGAGAGAATCCAGACAGAGAAGACAGGAGGGGGAGAGAAACCAGACAGAGAAGACAGGAGGGAGAGAGAAACCAGACAGAGAAGACAGGAGGGAGAGATAGAGAGAAACCGGACAGAGAAGACAGGAGGGAGAGATAGAGAGAAACCGGACAGAGAAGACAGGAGGGAGAGAGAGAGGCAGGAAGAAGGGAGAAAGAAAAGAGGGAGAGAGGGAAAAGAAAGATGAATCTCACAGAGAATGTTTAGCCTAGAGACAAATGATCCTAAACAGTCAGTCCAGATGTAGGATCTTAATTTGACCAGCATTATCGAAGCAAAATCATCCTGTTCAGTCCATAATGTTGCTTGATCGGTGGTTAGGCTATTAGCTAAATGAAAAGTGCAATACTGTTAATATACAGTGTGTGCGAGTTTTCATTGAACTTATGTAAATCACAAACCTATGCATTTTCCACGGTGCAGGAAAATTCTCAGCAAAATAAGAGTGATAAAATTAACATCCTATATCTGTAGTACTGTATGGTCTATAATCTGTCTATTTATCCAAAACAGTGGTGCCCCACCATGAGACATACCGAAACCAACACTACAACAGACCACAGACTTGCATTATCAGACTAATGGGAATGGGCTGTAGCCAACCCTTCTATATCTGTCATGCCATTCAATAAACGAACACAGAGAGTAGTAGGCTAATTGCACAAACAGACTGGACAGCCAGGGTAGGTTATAGGGTATTGGGTATCACATATCTGAGTGTCAGGACAAAGTGGGTATAAAAACAGATGAAGAGTATCTGAAAATCTGAGTTTCTGATATCCAACAGATTTTTGGGGGAGTTTAGACAGGTTTAGTTTGGGTATCTAATATCTTTATCCGTTAAGTACTAAAATACTTAAGTACTTTTCAAACATAGCTCTCAAAGCTCTACAAAGGGCTACAAAAAGAGAATCTCTACTATCTAGCATCTGCGAATCCCCTCTATCCTATACTGTACTGGCCTCATTCATGGTGTACAGTGTACCATACCAGGTTTTGGCAGGAAGAACGTGCATGTGTGGGTTGAGCCTAGCTAGATCCCTATTGCTTGGGTAGCTTGGCCTCTTACATGTGTGACTGTAAGGGTGGGTTACTATAACGAAGGCCTGATGGATGTGGTACTCACCGCCAAGCCAAACAACCCTGCATTCAGCCTGCTTAACAAGGCTTCCTGGCCCTCTGGTCTCCAAAAAACAACCCTGCATTCAGCCTGCTTAACAAGGCTTCCTGGCCCTCTGGTCTCCAAAAAACAACCCTGCATTCAGCCCGCTTAACAAGGCTTCCTGGCCCTCTGGTCTCCAAAAAACAACCCTGCATTCAGCCCGCTTAACAAGGCTTCCTGGCCCTCTGGTCTCCAAAAACAACCCTGCATTCAGCCTGCTTAACAAGGCTTCCTGGCCCTCTGGTCTCCAAAAAACAACCCTGCATTCAGCCCGCTTAACAAGGCTTCCTGGCCCTCTGGTCTCCAAAAAACAACCCTGCATTCAGCCCGCTTAACAAGGCTTCCTGGCCCTCTGGTCTCCAAAAACAACCCTGCATTCAGCCCACTTAACAAGGCTTCATGGCCCTCTGGTCTCCAAAAACAACCCTGCATTCAGCCTGCTTAACAAGGCTTCCTGGCCCTCTGGTCTCCAAAAAACGATCCCGAAAAATCTCAGAACTCCGCTTTTTTATGTTACAGTGTACAGGGACGGATTTGTTGGAATTTCTGCAAGCCCTCCGGATTTGAGGGATTTGTGTTTCTATACTGTTTGATAAATGAGCCGCGGTCAGAAAAAAAAGGAAGGGAATGTTTGGAGAGGAGGACAGAAGGAGGATGTTCTTTTGGCTTGATGTAATGCATGCCGGCATCTAACGTCGGGTCACCTTTGTTATCTACAGGTTAGGCAGTGCAGAATCCATCTGGACAAATTATTTTTTACTCCCCGGTTGTAAATCACGGTCCTCAGCCGGGCTGGGCCGTGGGCTCAAGGTCAGTGTTGAACATCCCTTTGGATGAAGAATATCAAACTGTCTAAAAGTGGTTTCTATCCTCTTTTTCATCACACACACACACACACACACACACACACACACACACACACACACACACACACACACACACACACACACACACACACACACACACACACACACAGCGAACCCCCCAACACACTAGCACGCCCTCTCATCCTCCCATCTTGTCAAGTCCTCAGTTGTTGTGCCAGGGTTTCAGTGGGTCTTGCTTTCTACAACACTTCTGACAATCTGTTATGGTTTCAACATCCATGGTGTTACAACTATGGCGCCTGTGTGTTCTGTTGATAACGATGATGAACCTTACTCCCAATGCCTCCCAATCTATTGGAACTATCTGTGTCAGTAGCTATTGAGCCATTTTGGCTACTCCCCTACAGTTAATATATGTCATAAGGCTGAATCCTAATGTCCACTTAAAAGGGACATTTCTAGTTAGTCTTCCATTGACATCAATGCATGACTACAGATGAGTTTACACAAGCAACCCAATTGTGATCTTTTGCCCAATTAGAATTAAGCTGCCTGTGTAAACCCAGCCTTAGTACAAATTTGAAGTGGAAGTTAGGATTTGACCAATAATAAAAGTTTCATAGTGCTTTGTTGTGTTTGAGTGGTCTGAATTAAGCGTTTTAAACCGTCAAACTCTCCCTCCCCTACAGTTGACAAACACAGCCTACTTGTCCTCACTCTGAGGTAAAAAGCTTTCAGCTTAGAGCAACATGAAACACTAAATATCCCAAACAAAGCCTCTCCCTGTCTCCTTTGGAAGGCTCCTATACTTATCTCGTTATCCCCCAAAACCACCATTGTGGCCCCTCTACCAAAAAAAACTTTGGCACTCCCAGAACCACAACTCGGTCCTCCCTAAAAGCACCACATCAATCACAGTGGTTGCCCTCGCAAAAGAGGTTTCTAACCTCCAGGCTCTTTCCTGGTTAAATAAAATTAGAAAGCCCTGCTACAGACTCAGTGTGGTCCACTCTCTTCCCCTCTGATCACAGTAGAATCCCCATACAGATACATACATCAAAATTTTGAAGAGTTCTATTGAATTCTGTGGGAGTCTAGTATTGTATTCCGCTGCTATGAAGGACTAATGGGGAGATGATGGTTTGTTTAGTGAAGTTGTGTGGGAATATATCGTTTATTGAAAGGGAATAGGGAATGTATGTGAGAGAATGGTAAAGTATTGGGAGGGACAGGGGGCCCCTCTCTCATAGAGGGAGCTGTGACATCGCATTAATGAGGATCCGGATGAGGTGTGTGTAGGAAAATGTGTACCATCCATTATTCTTCTTTACTATGTGAGTGCTTCCTTCTCCACCTCGACCCAACACAACACAGCACAACCCAACAGAACACTGAGAACACAAAAGCAGACTGATGATCTAACATGTCTGTCCTTCCACACTCTCAGCGTTGGTATGCCATCCCAGTAGCATTAGACAGTTTTCACTGTTTGGGATAAAGAGGAAGACCGTAGGAAAGTGTACACACTCACCACACACACTGATGTTGCAGTACTCCCAGGGTGTTTGTGGGTCCAGGGTGTAACACCACGGACGCAGACGGTTGTCCGGATTCCGACAGTAGTTGTCATTCAGCCCTTTATCAGGGTACCTGTGAAGAAAGACAGGGAAAAATAGGAAAAAGACAGAGAGAGAGAGTTATGCTACATGGGTTCATCTCCTGTGTATTAGGATAGAGGGAGTGCTTGTGCAGCTGTGTAGGTTGTGTGTGTGTGTGTGTGTGTGTGTGTGTGTGTGTGTGTGTGTGTGTGTGTGTGTGTGTGTGTGTGTGTGTGTGTGTGTGTGTGTGTGTGTGTGTGTGTGTGTGTGTGTGTGTGTGTGTGTGTGTGTGTGTGTGTGTGTGTGTGTGTGTGTGTGTGTGTGTGTGTGTGTAGAACTTGATGAGGGACTGCAGTGCGGTTGGTCTGACTATACATATACACGTCAATGGGGGAGAGTCACTCAGGCTTTCATCCACAGACCTTCACCACATTCACTGCATACAATAAGGTTGACTAACTAACAGCAGTGGGCTAATCCAAAGATCACAAACAATTGACATTGAAGTAATGAAAAGGAATACTTAATTTAAAAGTAAGTAACGTTAGCCATAACTTACTGTGCTATAAATACATAAGGCTATGGGTTTTCTTACTCACTTTTTAGGTTGGTAGGGGTGTCTGTGGGGCTTGGATGAATCCCATCTCTGACACTCCTTCCCGCTATCTGTGTGATCCATCGGCCCTTTGTAGTCTTCCCCGTTACACCTCATACACTCCACTGCAAACGCAAAAACAACGTTAGCACAACCTTCCCACAATGGCATAGAACATGTTTTCGACACTATATTAAAGAGGGAAGCACGATTAAAGATGACTAAACAGTCTGACTTTTATCTTATTGTAAAGTTGATCACTTTAATAATGTTAGCAACATGCTTATCTCTCAATCTTTGTACAATATTCAATGAGAACTAAGATACTAGCATACTAAACATTTCTTGATACGGTAGTGAATTGGGATTCCCTGGGGCGTCAAAAACAACATTGTTGTTCGGCTACAAGAGCACAAGATATGTTTTTCTAGGTTGTTATCAGGATAACAGAGGGTTGTTATCAGACTGTAGTGGTACACT
This sequence comes from Salvelinus fontinalis, assembly GCF_029448725.1. NCBI lineage: Eukaryota > Metazoa > Chordata > Actinopteri > Salmoniformes > Salmonidae > Salvelinus > Salvelinus fontinalis. The sequence continues at coordinate 6,866,362 of NC_074703.1, read as the reverse complement.
ATTAGCAAGCAGAGTACAGTTGAAAAAAACTTCCAAAAACAGGGCTACTTTTCACCAACAAACCAGCTTCACTCCGGTAAATGACATATCACCGTGGGCCACCTCATACATTCCAAAGATGTCTATGTTGGGCAAACCAAAGGGACAGCTTTCCGAGCACAGATTAATTCTAGTCCTAGACTAAAAATAATCTCCATTGAAAGTGCTCTTAAATCCAGCACTAGGCTTAATCTGTGTCTGGGAAACTGGCCCCAACGTGTAATTGGACTCTGCTGGTTGAGGTGTTACCTTGGGAGCACTGAGGCAGGCCACACTCTTGGTGCCTGACCTCTGGGTCTGTAGTGAAACACCAGGGCCCACTGCTCTCGTTCTTGGGGTTACGGCAGAAGTTCCCATTCAGGTCCTTCTTGCCCAGTCTCGCTGGCTGGAAGCTGAGGGAAAGTGGGGAGAAAAACACTACTAAGCATAAAGTGGGAATGACTAAATGTGCGTGACAGGCACGAAAGGAGTTGCTGTTTTAGGACTCATAAAGTTGTCGAACGATATTGACGTGAATTGGGGGCCCTTAGCTCCGAAGGCTAGCACGCTAAAAACTGAGCCAAAAACAAAGACAGTTGGTAGAGCCGCAACATGCTAACTTAGCTACATTATCTTGGACCATGGTAATATAGACAAAGTGTAATAAAATGTAAGGAAAATATTATCTCCTAGTACATCATCCCTTCACATTCATACCATGACCTCAGGCCAATCTACCAGTAAATGCTTCCAGTCTGACCTGTAAGTCAGCCAGTTACTGCTACACAGAGTCTCACAACAGGTATTTCACCACACAACTACGAATCAGAAACAGCAGCTCAAGCATTTCTTGTTTTTGCCAACTTCACAAATTGAAATGTAATCTATTTCTTCTGCTTTGTACATCAGTTCAGCAGAAGGGTCAGGGGAGACACACATACATTTTGGGAGTAAAAGCACCATGTGAAGTATATAGCCTGTAACAATGGGGCCATGCCAGATAAATGGACACTGTAATATATATATTCTGAAAAGCGTGGAGGATGAAAAGCTGGCTTTAAACACCTCCGTATTCAGCCCTACCACAGCCACTGTCTTCCCAGAGAGAGAGCGAGAGCGAAACAGAGGGATAATGGAGGGAGAGAAAGAGAGTGAAACAGATGGAGAAATAAAATTACAAAAAAAGAGATGCTGAGACAAGGAAAGTGAGCAACAGAAGAGATGCTGAGACATGGAAAGTGAGCAACAGAAGAGATGCTGAGACATGGAAAGTGAGCAACAGAAGAGATGCTGAGACATGGAAAGTGAGCAACAGAAGAGATGCTGAGACATGGAAAGTGAGCAACAGAAGAGATGCTGGAGACATGGAAAGTGAGCAAGAGAAGAGATGCTGAGACATGGAAAGTGAGCAAGAGAAGAGATGCTGAGACATGGAAAGTGAGCAACAGAAGAGATGCTGAGACATGGAAAGTGAGCAACAGAAGAGATGCTGAGACATGGAAAGTGAGCAACAGAAGAGATGCTGAGACATGGAAAGAAAGCAACAGAAGAGATGCTGAGACATGGAAGGAGAGCAACAGAAGAGATGCTGGAGACAAGGAAAGAGAGAAAAAGGAAGAGAATGAAAACCAGAGGGGCCTTTCTATCAGCAGCTCGGCTTAGCCCTCAACCCCAACGGCAGGGCCCTTTCTTGGGGGAGAGCCGGCTCGGAACTCCCCCCTGTGCCCTCCGGCCTCCATAGAACTCCACTAATGCACAACATCACTCATCTCATTGCCAGAGGAAACGCAGAGATCTAACTTAGACCGAGAGAGTCTTCAGCGAAATAGTGGGAGTCCAGTCTGCTATGAACCAAAACCCTTCCATCCACGTGGTAGTCCAATGCCCAGTCCAGAGACAACCACAAGACCAGAAGCCCCCTAGACACTATTGTAGATATGACCATATTACTTGCACCTATACCATTAAGTTGCATCCACATGTAGTACCAAGGAGCTAGGAGCTTATTTTGGACAGGGCCAGACTTCAACTTGGACCTGACCGACTGCCTGCCAACAGCCAAATACACCATGAGTTGAGTCCTACTCATTAACATATCGACACGTTCCTTTAATGTCATAAAAGTCTATCAGAATGTCATTTAAAAAGAGACAGGATTTCACTTTAAGGCTTTTTAAAGGCTTTATCTGGTGAGCTGCACCCCCAGCTCCACATGAGGAGAGAGAGGAGCCAGTAATAATATTTACTGCCTGTCTGCCTGTCTGCCTGTCTGCCTGTCTGCCTGTACAGTATAGAGGAGGAAAGAAAGTAATGATGTTGGGCTAACAGATGTTAGCCAACTATTCATCTCCTTGTCAAGGAGGGGTCCCTATGGTGTTGCAGGCAGACACTATGCACATAGGTCTGGCTCTCTCTTTGGACCTCTCCCTATTTCTCTCCACATCCATCACTGTCCCGCTACGTCTCTCAGCCTGTGTCTCGCTGTGTCTCTCTCTCTTTGTCGCTCTCTGTGTCTCTCACTCCATCCCTGTGTGTGTGTGTGTGTGTGTGTGTGTGTGTGTGTGTGTGTGTGTGTGTGTGTGTGTGTGTGTGTGTGTGTGTGTGTGTGTGTGTGTGTGTGTGTGTGTGTGTGTGTGTGTGTGTGTGTGTGTGTGTGTGTGTGTGTGTGTGTGTGAGAGAGAGAGAGAGATGTGTCTGTACATCTGTCCATTTGTGCTGGGGTCTGTGTGCATATCTGTCTGTCTGTGTATATGTGATACATTCACATATGGAGGGGGAGAGTCAAGGTGTCCTGGGGGAGGTGAGAGTGGGCCCTGTATTTTCATCTGGGTTGGAGGCTTGCATTTTTCTCATGTCTGTGGCTTAGTGAGCTCAGCTGGAGAGCACATAGAACATGACCTCAGTCTATACATCTCTACTCTCTTTCTCTCTCTCTACTCTACACACTCTCTCTTCACTCTCTCTACTCTCTCTACTCTCTCTACTCTCTCTACTCTCTCTCTCTACTCTACTCCCTCTCTCTTTACACTCTCTCTACACTCTCTCTACACTCTCTCTACACTCTCTCTACACTCTCTCTTCACTCTCTTTTCACTCTCTCTTCACTCTCTCTTCACTCTCTCTACACTCTCTCTACACTCTCTCTTCACTCTCTCTTCACTCTCTCTTCACTCTCTCTACACTCTCTCTTCACTCTCTCTACACTCTCTCTTCACTCTCTCTACACTCTCTCTACACTCTCTCTTCACTCTCTCTTCACTCTCTCTACACTCTCTCTACACTCTCTCTACACTCTCTTCACTCTCTCTACACTCTCTCTACACTCTCTCTCTCCTTCCTTAAGTTTCTTTCTTTTTCTCTCTCCATCTCTCTCCATCTGTTTCTCTCCCCCTCTTTTCCTGCCTGCTTTCTCTCTTTCGTTCACTCCCTCTTTCTCTCTCCACTCTTCTTTAATTTCATCTCCGTTATCTCCTCTCTCCCCCCTCTCTCTCTCCTTCCTCTCCGACCCCAAACATTGCTGGTAAAATGTCTTGTGGCTAACGAGCATTGCTAACAAGAACCTGGCTCCAAACCATCATTAGATATTCACTGGTCTCGCTTAGCTTAACCTGAGAGCTTTTCCTGCTGTACCTACTGTACTTGATGACCTTTCCTCTCTGCCAGCTCTCCCTCCCTCTCTGACAATTTGGTCATTGTTTAACTAGAGCGATGTAAGACAGGATAGGTCCAGGGGGGTAGGATGTGGGTGGGTGGGTGTGTGTTAGGTGTGTATGTGTGTGTGTCATAACGATACAGTGTTTAAGTGATGTATAAGTGTTTGGCTCATCCATTCACTGATGTGAGACGAGGGGGAGACATTCTGTCTCAAAGAGTTTTACACTGAAGTAGCTTAACTCATTAACCATCAGAGTATATCACCCAATAATCCCACTTTAGCCTACAATGCCCAACGCTCTAACAAAGCCATAGAAAAACCACAGACTGACAAATGTGCATACCCCACAGAAAAATAACATTTAAAAATTAAGTAACATAGAGAAAATTACGTGTGTTCGTGAGGGAAGGATTCAGTCCATGACTGACAGGGAATCTTGTCCTTGGTTACCGCCCTCCTGCCTTTGTAGTTCACCCCGGAACCGATGATACACTCCCTCACATAATCTAAAAATGCCAAGACGAGAGAGAAAGAGAGAGACACAAACATTCACGTCAAAGTTAGCAAAACACTGTCATTATTCACATGGAAGATATAGCTCCCTAAAGTTAATTAAATGTCACTTTGGGGCGTTTTGTCAATTCTCAAGCGCGAGACTCCACAGCTTAAACAATCCCTTGGGTCCAAACTGTAAACAGCGGCCATGTTGTTTATGCTCTGGTTGGTTCACCGCATGTTTGTGTGGACATCTCTGGCCACTGGAGTTACATAACTAGAGCGGGAAGGCAGTTGTTGTGTCAACAGACATCGAGAGCTCTTAAACCTTAGAAAGTCAAGCTCGGAGGATCCGTCACACCACAAGAACTATCACTCTAAACAAACATATCTGCATTGCTATAAACTTCTATAAACTTTCCACTGACATTTCAGAACGTTTCGGAGAAAATAGAGAGTGTATAATGCCACGTTTGAGGCAGATCTCGCTAAGTCAACATTAACGGTTATACAGCGTTTTTCCCAAGACAACATTTTATGAAGCTTTGGAGGGGGAAAAGCGACAACGTAAGGCTAAAATGTAATGTTTGAGCTAAAGTCAACAGTTATATTTACCTTTTTTCTCATAAAGGTCAAAGTTCACCCTGTGTTCCCTGTGAGCACCGTCCATGAAGCGGTCAAAGGGAAGCAAGTGGCATTTCCTGTTTTGATGGTCGAAGTAGAATGCCCTGTAAGAACAGACAGGAAGTAGTTGAGAGATGAGCACTGGGTGATAAGAAATATGAAGGCTGTATGAAGGAAGGAGGGGGACAGAGGGAAAATGTAGATCACTGGAGAGAGAGAAAGATGGAGAAACAGTGAGTAAGTGAGTGAGTGAGTGAGTGAGTGAGTGAGTGAGTGAGTGAGTGAGTGAGACGTGTGTGAAACAGTTGTGCATTTTGTTTTGCATGCATCTGTCTCTATGACCATTTTCTTTGTTTGTGTGAGATGCACCTGCAGGTGAAGGTTTTCTTGTTCTTGCTGCACTTGCGAGCACAGTGCTCCAGCGAGCGGCTGTTCTTGACCATGGAGGGCTGGGGGCAGTCTGGACACAGCAGCCTGGTGTCCTCACTCTTCTGGTACTGCTGTAACGACTGCTTCCTGCACTCTGAGACAGGACAGAGACGGTACTTCTGTAACGACTGCTTCCTGCACTCTGAGACAGGACAGAGACGGTACTGCTGTAACGACTGCCTCCTGCACTCTGAGACAGGACAGAGATGGTACTTCTGTAATGACTGCTTCCTGCACTCTGAGACAGGACAGAGATGGTACTTCTGTTACGACTGCTTCCTGCACTCTGAGACAGGACAGAGACGGTACTTCTGTAACGACTGCTTCCTGCACTCTGAGACAGGACAGAGACGGTACTTCTGTAACGACTGCTTCCTGCACTCTGAGACAGGACAGAGACGGTACTTCTGTAACAACTGCTTCCTGCACTCTGAGACAGGACAGAGACGGTACTTCTGTAACGACTGCTTCCTGCACTCTGAGACAGGACAGAGACGGTACTTCTGTAACGACTGCTTCCTGCACTCTGAGACAGGACAGAGATGGTACTTCTGTAACGACTGCTTCCTGCACTCTGAGACAGGACAGAGATGGTACTTCTGTAATGACTGCTTCCTGCACTCTGAGACAGGACAGAGACGGTACTTCTGTAACGACTGCTTCCTGCACTCTGAGACAGGACAGAGATGGTACTTCTGTAACGACTGCTTCCTGCACTCTGAGACAGGACAGAGATGGTACTTCTGTAATGACTGCTTCCTGCACTCTGAGACAGGACAGAGACGGTACTTCTGTAACGACTGCTTCCTGCACTCTGAGACAGGACAGAGATGGTACTTCTGTAATGACTGCTTCCTGCACTCTGAGACAGGACAGAGATGGTACTTCTGCAACGACTGCTTCCTGCACTCTGAGACAGGACAGAGATGGTACTTCTGTAACGACTGCTTCCTGCACTCTGAGACAGGACAGAGATGGTACTTCTGTAACGACTGCTTCCTGCACTCTGAGACAGGACAGAGACGGTACTTCTGTAACGACTGCTTCCTGCACTCTGAGACAGGACAGAGATGGTACTTCTGTAACGACTGCTTCCTGCACTCTGAGACAGGACAGAGACGGTGAACAGACCATGAAAGAGAGTAGACAGACATGCACACACAGAATCTTGGCTATCAATCACACACACTCACACTAACTCAGCTTCCCTCAATCAATTTGTATGAAGCCCAGAGCTGCCCCATCATTAAAAAAGTGAAGTCAGCAGTTTATAGGCAAGAACCAATGAATCATCATCCCTCAAATGTATTTGACTGCACTGCTGAGTCCACTAGGTTTTTTGGGATCATTGACCTTCTCAATATCTCCTCAATTTCTCTCACACACACACACACACACACACACACACACACACACACACACACACACACACACACACACACACACACACACACACACACACACACACACACACACACACACACACACACACACACACACACACACACACACACACACACACACACACACACACACACACACACACACCCTGAGCTTTCTTATATCTCTTAGATATAACACTTCAAAACCTTATTCCTTATGATTTATTTTTGGACTGTTGGTTTTGCCATTTATGAATGTGTTATTCAATGTGTTTCTATGGGCTATAGTAGTAGAGGCCAAATTAAATATTTGAATATATGTTGTTGATACCTACAGGGGTCCTAAAATTGTAAATCAAATAGCTAAATGATCCATGGTATGACCATCTTAAAACAATTCCATATGTTAGCTTAGTAGACCTCCCCAACGGCTTAGACTTTTAAGGGTTGTTAATGTCTCCTGGCAGATATTAAGTTACATATAAGAAAGCTACAGGGACCTCATTTGAACATATGAGAAGTTACAAGTAGACATACTTTTGGTGTGAAGGGGTTTATAGGACTGAAGATAATAAACTTGTTATCACATGGTCTCTCAGAGTTCTCATTATTGAAAACCATAAATAAAGTAGTTAAAGAGCATATACTTTAGTGGTGCAGTCTTTCGTTCATCATTTGTGGCCAGAGTGAAAAATTCTCAATTGAAAAGTGCTTAGGAGTTTTGAATTTAAGAAACATGTTAATGCGCCCACATCAGAGACAATTCGTTGTGTCTGTACTCTGCAGCTCACTGTGTTGTCTGTGGGACTCGCCGTGGTCGGAATGGTTTCTGGGAGAACACAATGCCTGGGCGGCATTAATACTAGATCTGGGACTCATCACGCTGTTGTTCTAACATGCATCCCTCCTCACGCCGCGCAATTACACTTCACTTAGACTCTTCCGCTTCCTCAGATAGAGAGAAAGAAACATTCCGTTTCTCACTAACGCAATATTAGATTTAGGCGTATTCATTTTTTAAATTGACCAACCTTGGTCAGATATAGTCCGAGTTTTTTTTGGGAGTGGTGCCAAAAGACAAACTTCGGTTTGGTATTAGCGGATTAGGTTTTAATCCACTATCTTGGCAATAACGTTAAACATGTCAATGTGGGATGAGGGGTTCCGTTCCTTTTTCCAACGTGGAGAGGACCTGTATCCAATAAAACGCATATCCTCTTTAAACAGCAACGGAACCGGTTAAAGGTGCGTCTCGGTATCGAATTTGCATACGCATTAAATCTGTGTAAGTGAAAATTTGCGAGGGTGTTAATGGAACTCGGCTCTGCGTCCAGATGTGGCTATAGCGCAGCTCACCTCTGCGCGCACACGTGGGATTCCCAATCTGACCATTCGGGCATGCGCACAACATCCACTGGGTTTAACCAGAGCAATTCAATTTACCTTGACTGAGCTCAGGAATTAAAATAAAGTTAATTAGTAATTTTCCCTGAGCAGTTAGTTATAAGTCTATTTAGGTGTTTTCAGTCTAGCTTGATTAGATCAACATATCAGCTGCGTGGATAGCTGCACGAAATTATTTCAGTAGCTGCATTTATCGTTCCAGGGACAGTAAAGGGCCTATTACATAAATGACCATGACCTATAGAAAATGTTAATGACAAAGCAGTTATATCGCCAGCAGACGCACTTCAAAAACATGACTGCAGCGCAGAGGGTCTAACTCTTTGACGTGTACTATAGTTACCTTTACGCAGATGGCCGCGCATAACGCATGCATCAGGCCGACATACATTAGGTATTTATGACAGTGAAAACATAAAGTAATTTCTCACTGACGTGCACATTTTATTACGAGTCAATTGAACCACTCGGCCCATTTAATAAATATAGCCTAACACTGATATGGGCAACGATCAATATAGGCCTCTTTTTTAAAGAAAATATTTGAAATCGAGAATATCTGTTCAATTCAACATATGCCTCTTTTTTAAAGAACATCTCTGAAACTGAGAATATCTGTTAAGTTTTGACCAAAAATCAGTGTTGCACAAATTATCCTCTCTACTAAGCAGCATCATCGTGTTACCTTAGCCTACATGCCAAAGGATGTCATAAGGTGAATGCACCAATTTGTAAGTCGCTCTGGATAAGAGCGTCTGCTAAATGACTTAAATGTAAATGTAAATGTAAAGCGCAAGGCGCATTCCCTGCCGCACCAGCCTGCTAATGCACACATAGGGACAAACTAAAGACATGGCCACCTCGCCACATTCCAATTACAATATCAACCAGTATCAAATTCCTCGAAATAATTCAGACCATTGATCACCACTGTGGATTTTGATAGATGTTGCAGCGTATCAATGTATCAACCACTAATGTAATAATGTTTTACGTTTAGGCTACCAATACAAATAAACCTTTTAGTCTTCATGACATATGCAATATTTCTGCGCAAAAGTAAGTCTGCAGGCCAGTTAAACGTAGGTTATAAATGAATGGTCTATGGAAGTGCTACACTTCAATCCATTTCACTTACAAGTCTTCTGATCTGTGTGATATATTTAGAGAACTCGTTCCCTTTCATGCCTATGAAAATGATATAGCCTATACGCACAGCGACTAAACCGAATATCAATGACGGGCTATGTAGGCTATACATAGTTTACCGTTAGGTCATATTGCCTAGTAAGATTTACCTGAATTCACAGCGAGCACAACACACAAGAAAAGTTTGTAAATCCAGATGATATCTGCCTTCATTTTTGATGGAGTAGAGTGTATTATCCTAATCCAAGGTTTGCGGCGTGGATTGATTAAACGTCCTCTCCGCGTTATACCTGTTTATATGGTCCGATCTGGGATTAACAGGAAGAGCCCACAGTGCAGCCAGCGATGCCCCCCTTTACTGGAAAGAAGCCGTCCTTGGTTCAACCCCCCAGTCCGCTTTATCAAACCGGTTCCCCTCCCCCAGCTGCACGGCAATTAACCAGCACTTTAACCGCACTCTCGTCCCTTCTTCAGGAGAGTTTCTAACAGCCTCACGCAAAGTGCGTTTGTCAATATGTTTATTTTAAGCAGCTGGGGGGGGGGGGGGGGGGGGGGCAAACCGGATACATGTATTTTCCCTTGTAACTGAGAGCTAATACGTAGAATTTTATGCATTTTGGTTTCATGTGGCACATTTGAATACAGTTGGACAGAACGCGTACGGGTCCAATGCTTCAGCGGGACTGGGTTGATGATAAGATATGAAACCATGTTTGAGAAGTAGGCTTGACCCCCCCCCCCTACACACTTTTCCAATTTTTGGCTGAAGTTGCAGAATAAACTGGGACGATTTGCACATGCATGTAGAAACTTTAATCAGCGCATTGACTAATGCCCCCAATGACCTAAGTGCTGGCAAAATGCGCAAAAAAACGCCTTGCACCTAAACGCATGGGGGTTAGTCTAGGTAACTCCTGTGATCCATAACAAAGACGGTGCTTTAAAAAAAAATCCTGAACACAAATTATCTTCCCTAAAATGAAATTTAGAATTTGTGGAATGCAAGTTCCATAAAGTAGTTGGCTATCTATAGTTTATGTGAAATGAATGTACCCCGTGAGCAAAATTAGTTGAAATATGTATTTTCAAAGTATTTTTAACGACGTAACCTATTTCCAAACTTTTTTAAAAGTCTGTGCTCATAGGGTAGGCTCATGAATGGTATAGATGAGTGATAATTCCAAAACGAGAGAAACAAAATATAGGCCTACTGGAGAATATTGCAGCAAATGCCACATATGTATTTGTCTCGTGGCATCTGTGGCATTTGCTGCAATATTCTCTAGTATTCTACATTTAGAATGTAAGCAAATTAACTAAATTATTATTTTTCCCCATCACATTTTTTTTTTAATATATATTTTATATATATATGTCCAAGCGAAAGCAATATTTTAGACAAAATATGAGTGGGGGAAAATAATCATTGAGTTATTTGCTTACATTCTAAATCGCAGCATGTACTAAGATAATCATCAGAAATTCCCCAAAATACGAAAAAACTGAACATAGTAAGGACTGAGAAGTTGAGAACGCAGGAATGTTGGAGGCAGGCCGCCTTTATCTTGGAACGCTGCCCCAAAGCAATGGCTTGCCATCAGATTTCTGGGTCAGTAATAAAATGCCATGCCAGTTATTTCAGTCCCAGACCCACATCATAACGACGTATAAAGAGCTGATAGACAGTAGCTTCAGGCTGCCTTTCGGGTTTCATGGCGGCATCCCATCGGGGGCACTTTTGGGTGACAGTGACAGGATCTACAGTCCTACAGTATGGCGTTTTGCGCTTGGTGTGGCGAGCGAGTGGGAGGGGGACAAACACAGCTGGAAACCTTCCCATTTTTAGGTACCAGCTGAATTGTTACATCCGTTGTTGGAATGAGACCAAGGTGCAGCGTGGTAAGCGTACGTCTTTCTTTATTTTGATGAACACCACAAAAAATAATAAAGATAAACGAACGTAACGGTCTGCAGGCTACACAGTAATTGTACAAAAACAAGATCCCACAAACTAAGGTAGTGAAAAAGGCTACCTAAATATGGTTCCCAATCAGAGACAATGAAAAACACCTGCCTCTGATTGAGAACCATATCAGGCCAAATGACAAACCTAAACATAGAAACACAGAACATAGGCTGCCCACCCCAACTCACGCCCTGACCAACTAACTAAAGACAAAAACAAAGGAAATAAAGGTCAGAACGTGACAGCGTTGGACTAGTAACCGGAAGGTTGCAAAAACGAATCCCCGAGCTGACAAGGTAAAAATCTGTCGTTCTGTCCCTGAACAAGGCAGTTAACCCACCGTTCCTAGGCCGTCATCGAAAATAAGAATGTGTTCTTAACTGACTTGCCTAGTTAAATAAAGGTGTAAAAAAGTAGTATGTCCAGTATCCACTTCTGTAGGCTATCTACTCCAGAGAAATTGGAATAGGGCCGGGTTTTGGAATCACATCAACAACTGAAAACAAAGCATCATTCCCCACTCCATTTCCCTAAATTGGGATGACCTCACGGTTAGAAGCGGCCTCCTGGCTATGATACACTACGGTTCATTTGGCGGGAAGAGCTGGACCGGGACCATGTGTGTGATCTCCTTCCAGCTCGCGAGATCGGGTTCTGTTATATACCACCCCATTAAAACCCCATCAGTCAGTCCTTCACTCCCCTCCCATAGCTAATTCTCTCAGCTCCAGAGCCAAAGCTCTCCCTGCTATAGGCCCACCTACCACTGCCTAGCCTCACTCTCTCCTTGTCAGGACATAGTCAGTGACAGTCTCTGTGTGTTCTAGGCCCGGAGAGGGAGGCTAAAAGCTCAAAACATTATAATGCAATACAACATAATGAGTGGACCTGTCAAATGAGAAATGGAGACAGGGCAGACTGTAGCCTTTTGGGGGCCCTAAGAGAGATTGTTTGAGCCCCCCCCCACCTCGCAGAAAAACATTTTAGTTGCCCCCTCTTGATGGTGGAGAGAAAAATGTACATTTTAAAGTGAATTTTCTGCAATTCTACAAATTTTGCCATGGGGCAATTTTTGTTTATTTTTGACCATTTGAATTGAAAACATTCTGTTACCCAGAAATTATTTGATATTAAGATAATAAGAAAAAAACAGCTTCATTCGCCAGCAGCATACCACCCTGCATACCACTGCTGGCTTGCTTCTGAAGCGAAGCAGGGTTGGTCCTGGTCAGTCCCTGGATGGGAGACCAGATGCTGCTGGAAGTGGTGTTGGAGGGCCAGTAGGAGGCACTCTTTCCTCTGGTCTAAAAAATATCCCAATGCCCCAGAGCAGTGATTGGGGACACTGCCCTGTGTAGGGTGCCGTCTTTCGGATGGGACGTTAAGCGGGTGTCCTGACTCTCTGAGGTCATTAAAGATCCCATGGCACTTATTGTAAGAGTAGGAGTGTTAACCCCAGTGTCCTGGCTAAATTCCCAATCTGGCCCTCAAACCATCATGGTCACTTAATAATCCCCAGCTTCCAATTGGCTCATTCATCCCCCCTCCTCTCCCCTGTAACTATTCCCCAGGTCGTTGCTGCAAATGAGAACGTGTTCTCAGTCAACTTACCTGGTAAAATAACGGTAAAATAAAAAAATAAAAAATTGAACCTTTAAAGCAAGTTTTCTGCAATTCTACACATTTTGCCATAGGGCGGAGAGAAAACTGCATTTTTATGGGGCAGAGATATTTTTTGTTGTTGCAGTTTTACAGATAATTTCATGCCCTTCTACACATTTTGTAGTAATGTATGCCATGAAATGATGATATCTGAGTGAGAAAGACTAACAAAATCAACGGGGCCCCCTGGAGGTCAGGGCCCCTGGGCACATGCCCTGCATGCCCAATTGGTATTCAGCCATGATTACTACAAGTATAGATAGTCTAGCCAGCTAACTACCAATCCAAAAATGGTTAGCTGACATGGCTAATTGAGTGACTGTCGGTGACTGACATAGGAGAAACGCTGTGGATGCAAGTTGCATCTAGTCTACTCTACTATTCTTACTCTCAATACTAAGTTGAGACCATGACTGAGTTCCGAAAATAATTCTAACAATGTTTTCACCTAGACGTTGAACTGACGTCTGTGCCCAGTGGGTTGTCTGGCCGGAAAACAACTTCCGTCAATATTTCTCTCATTCTACCCACATCTGCTCACCTCTTGCTCCGATTCTCTCCACATCTTTCCCCTTTCTCTCTCTCTCTCTTTTTCTCGCCCTCCATCTTCCCTTTCCACCTTCCTTTCTCTTTCTGGCGACACTGTCTATATCCTTCCTACTGCTCTCTCTTTCACTCCCTTTCACCAACACCCACAGTGCCCAGTGGACAGGAGTGCTGAGCTAAGCAGAGAGGTGTGGACAGGAGAGGTGAGGAGAGGAGGAAGGGAGAGAGCCAGAGGGATGGGTGGTGTTCCTCACCAGGAGGATAAAAGGAGGGTGGACCTTGGACTCCACAAGGACAGACCTTGTCAGCACCAGCCAGACAAAGCCTTCGATCACGTGACCCCATTCATTCCCATGTGAGGACTCAATAGAGCATTGAAGCCAAATGGAGTTGGTTAAGAGGGCGTCTCATAGAGACAACATGATCAATTTGAGCAACTCCAGGAAGTGATGTTGCATGCTAGCTCAGTGCTGCCCCTTCTCATTATGTAACTCAAGTTGAAGGCCGGCCGGGGTAATGCCGGCCGGGGTAATGCAGGCTGCCATTAGCAAGTGTTTGTCTGATTTTTTAATAGTCGCTTCAAGGACATATATCTGGTGTAGTAGAATAAATTATTGGTAAAAAGATTGCCATTTTCCCAGTCATTATAATGGGGATCCTGTTTTCTGTCTTGAACATCTGTGGCTTCAATACGAGGGAGCAGTCATTCTCCCCTGAAATGAACATATACAGTCAAAAGTTTGGACACACCTACTCATTCCAGGGTTTTTCTTTATTTTTACTATTTTATACATTGTAGAATAATAGTGAAGACATAAAAACTATGAAATAACACTTCTGGAATCATGTAGTAACCAAAAACATGTTAAACAAATACAAATATATTTTAGATTTTAGATTCTTCAAAGTAGCCACCCTTTGTCTTTATGACAGCTTGGCATTCTCTCAACCAGCTTCATGAGGAATACTTTTACAACAGTCTTGAAGGAGTTTCCCCATATGCTGAGCTCTTGTTGGCTTTTTTTCCTTCACCCTGCAGTCCAACTCATCCCAAACCATCTCAATTGGGTTGAGGTCAGGTGATTGTGGAGGCCAGGTTATCTGATGCAGTACCATCATTCTCCTTCTTGGTCAAATAGCCCTTACACAGCCTGGAGGTGTGTTTTAGGTCATTGTCCTCTTGAAAAACAAATGATTGTCCCACTAAGCGCAAACCAGATGGGATGGCGTATCTCCATGATGGTTAAGTGTGCCTTGAATTCTAAATAAATCACTGAGTGTCACCAGCAAAGCAACCCCACACCATCAAATACCCTCCATGCTTCACGGTGCGATCAGCACATGCAGAGATCATCCGTTCACCTACTCTGCGTCTCACAAAGACACGGCGGTTGTAACCAAACATCTCATATTTGGACTCATTAGACCAAAGGACAGATTTCCACCGGTCTAATGTCCATTGCTCATGTTTATTGGCCCAATCAAGTCTATTCTTCTTATTGGTGTCCTTTAGTAGTGGTTTCTTTGTAGCAATTCGACTATGAAGGCCTGATCCACGCAGTCTCCTCTGAACAGTTGATGTTGAGATGTGTCTGTTACTTGAACTCTGTGAAGCATTTATTTGGGCTGCAATCTGAGGTGCAGTTAACTCGAATGAACTTATCCTCTGCAGTAGAAGTAACTCTGGGTCTTCCGGTCCTGTGGCGGTCCTCATGAGACCCAGTTCCATCATAGAGCTTGATAGTTTGAGTAATGAAGGACTGTCATTTCTCTTTGCTTATTTGAGCTGTTCTTGCCATAATATGGACTTGGTCTTTTACCAAATAGGGCTATCTTCTGTATACCACCCCTACCTTGTCACAACACAACTGATTGGCTCAAATGCATTAAGAAGGGAAGAAATTCCACAAATTAACTTTTAAGAAGGCACACCTGATAATTGAAATGTTTTCCAGGTGACTACCTCATGAAGCTGGTTGAGAGAATGCCAAGTGTGCAAAGCTGTCATCAAGGCAATGGGTGGCTATTTGAAGAATCTCAAATATAAAATATATTTTGATTTGTTTAACACTTTTTGGTTACTACCTGATTCCAGATGTGTTATTTCACGGTTTTGATGTCTTCACTACTTTTCTACAATGTATAAAATAGTAAAAATAAATAAAAACCCTGGAATGAGTAGGTGTGCCCAAACTTTTGACTGGTACTGTACATGCTTATGCATTTAAGCATGTACAGTACCAGCATGTACAGTATACACACACACACACACACACACACACACACACACACACACACACACACACACACACACACACACACACACACACACACACACACACACACACACACACACACCCCGCCTCTAGGCCACCTGGGTAATATAGCGATACCCGTCCCACCCCTTTACACCTTATTTACACTCACCCTATCCCACTCCCCTCACCTAATCCCACTTCCCTCACCTCATCTCACCACCCTCACCCCATTCCTCCACTCACACCCCAGAGGGGGGCTAATTGGTCTGTGTGATCTCCTTTTTTTCACCTCTGACCCCCTGATGCTAGAATAACAATCCTCCTCCACCCCTAACAGCTCCATCCACCCCCAACGCTTCGCCCCAATTAGGTGGGTCCTGTTTCCCCTCTCCAGTTACAGATGAGAGGTCACGGAGGTTGGAGGACCCACATGTTAGTTTTCCCTCTCTGGGTCCGGTGAAGCATGGATAGTAACTGGACAACATAAACAGCTTTAGCGGTGAGGATATCAAAGGTTAAACAGAAAGTAGTGTTGGCTTTGACTTAACATAGAAAGTAGTGTTGACTTAACATAGAAAGTAGTGTTGACTTAACATAGAAAGTAGTGTTGACTTAACATAGAAAGTAGTGTTGACTTAACATAGAAAGTAGTGTTGACTTAACATAGAAAGTAGTGTTGACTTAACATAGAAAGTAGTGTTGACTTAACATAGAAAGTAGTGTTGACTTAACATAGAAAGTAGTGTTGACTTAACATAGAAAGTAGTGTTGACTTAACATAGAAAGTAGTGTTGACTTAACATAGAAAGTAGTATTGACTTAACATATAAAGTAGTGTTGACTTAACATAGAAAGTAGTGTTGACTTAACATAGAAAGTAGTGTTGACTTAACATAGAAAGTAGTGTTGACTTTGAGGAAAATAGTGACAGGTGGAGAAGCAGGAAGGGGAGGAGAGAAAGAATTACATTCCAGAGAGAGAGGTACGGAAATGTAGGGAAACACCAAATGGGCAAAAGGAATGATGAGAATGTGTTAGAGAGCAAAAAAGGGAGAACAGTGAGGAAAAGAGGGAGAGAGAGAGAGGATGCAGCTTATGCCCCACCCTCTTTAACAGATATATCAACAAATTGGCGAGGGCACTAGAACAGTCTTCAGCACCCTACAAGAATCTGAAGTCAAATGTCTACTGTTTGCTGATGATCTGGTGCTTCTGTCACCAACCAAGGAGGGCTTACAGCAGCACCTAGATCTTCTGCACAGATTCTGTCAGACCTGGGCCTTGACAGTAAATCTCAGTAAAACATAAATAATGGTGTTCCATAAAAGGTCCAGTTGCCAGGACCACAAATACAGATTCCATCTAGACACTTTTGCCCTAGAGCACACAAAAAAGTATACAAAGTTGTGAACGAGCTGAGAGACAAGGCAAGAAGGGCCTTCTATGCAATCAAAAGAAACATAAAATTTGACATACAAGAACCCATTGCCCTTTATGGTTGTGAGGTCTGGGGTCCGTTCACCAACCACTAATTCACAAAATGGGACAAACAACAAATTGAGACTCTGCATGCATAATTCTGCAAAAATGTCCCATTGTACAACGTAAAACACCAAATAATGCATGCAGAGCAGAATTAGAGTCCCCTAAGCAAGCTGGTCCTGGGGCACCGTTCACAAACACAAACAGACCCAACAGAGCCCTAGGACAGCAACACAAATAGACCCAACCAAATCATGAGAAAACAAAAAGACACATTGGAAAGAATTACAAAAAATAATTATATTTGGCCCTAAACAGAGAGTACACAATGGAAAAATACCTGACCACTGTGACTGACCCAAATTTAAGGAAAACCTTGACTATGTACAGACTCAGTGAGCATAGCCTTGCTATTGAGAAGGCAGACCTGGCTCTCAAGAGAAGACAGGCTATGTGCACACTGCCCACAAAATGAGGTGGAAACTGAGCAGCACTCCCTAACCTCCTGCCAAATGTATGATCATATTAGAGCCACCTATTTCCCTCAGATTACACATATCCACAAATAATTTGAAAACAAACCCAATTTTGATAAACTCCCATATCTACTGGGTGAAATATCACAGTGTGCCATCCACAGCAGCAATATATGTGACCTGTTGTGGCAACCAGTGAAGAACAAACACCATTGTAAATGCAACCCATATTTATGTTTATTTATTTCCACTTTTGTACTTGAACTATTTGCACATCGTTACCACACTGTAAATAGACATAATATGACATTTGAAATGTCTTTATTCTTTTGGAACTTCTGTGAGTGTAATGTTTACTGTTAATTGTTATTGTTTATTTCACTTTTGTTTATGACGTTAACATATGTTTCCCATGCCTTGAATTGAATTGAATTGAGAAGGAGATAGACAAAAGGAGAGAGAGAGAGAGAGAGATAGAAAGAGAGAGAGAGAAAAAGAGAGCGATAAAGCTTTGTGCTCACTGAGTTGAAACCAATGGGACACACAGATGAAGAGTGACAGGGAGATGGAGAGTTTTAGAAGGAGGGACCACTGTTCATATGGCACAGCAAGAGAGCACTAGACAGACAGGAGGAGAGCTTACAGACAGAAAGCGATAAAGCTTTGCTCACTGAGCAGAAACCAAGTCTTTCCCCTAACGTCCCCATAATAAAATCACAATCACAGAATCTTAACCCAGTGAATCAAGGTGTTAGGGGCTCTCCTCTCCATATGGTGGTGTGTTTCATCCACTAGCTAATGGAGAGCAGATGTGGAGGTATTTCACAAGTGCTGCTTCGGAAAACATTCCTGTACATAAATCCAATTAACTTGAAAACCGGACGCAGGCAGGCGACCGCCCGCTCCAAATCCAGTTGACTTAGGTAATGTAGTTAGAAGGACGAACAACAGAGGATGGAGAGATATAGACAGTCTGCGTTGTGCCTACGTCAAGGCTAAAGGCTAATTGATTTAGCACGCTGAAGCTGAGGTAAGCTAAAGTAAACTGCCGTGGTTATTCACACTGTTTTATCTGGAAGTTGTCAAAGCATGAGACAGACACATAGCTGGTGGTCACCTGAGTTGTAAAACCCAGGGTGTTGAACACATGCTGGCTGACTAAACGAGGGTGAGCATCCTTTTCTCTGGGGGCAGCAGAAAGTCTGGGTGAAGATCCAATACTTTACCTCTAATCACAGATCTAGGATCAGATCACCCAAACCCTAACACCTATACTGAACACAAACATCTGACTCTGGACCAGTAGTTATGGGCAACTTCTACCAACAATGCAAGGCTAAGCTGGGAGACCATCACTGACCATCACTATAAAAGCTCTTAGTTGGTGTGGCCGCAGCTGCAAGGTTGTCTGGCACCTCATTCACTGCTAACGGGCTCCACGTGTGTTGGAGGACAAGCCTAAATAAATTAGCCTCCCCTTCAACCCCTGCCACCATAGACCCCCACCCACGCCTGCCCTTGGCGCAAGGCCCTTTTATTGGCACAGCGGGACTGCTGTGGTCTTGTGTGGCTTTATTAACTGGGTTGGGGCGTGGAGAGGTGAGATTGGGGAGGGGGACAGGGAGGAGAGAGTCCCACCAGGTGCTAATAGATTTCCTGCAGCTTTGAAACGTTTGTTTGTGTGGGTCCCCTGGAATGGCATAGGGTTTCATCTGTGGCAAATTACCTGGACCGGGGTTTGACCTCCCTGCAACACTCCTGGCCCAGACACACACTCCTGGAATGACACACACACCCGGACAGATGTGAATACACACACCCCTCGGCTATCGCAGGTTAACGCTTGATCTGCATGAATCTAGGACTTAGACACAGACTCACACACCCACACACCCACCCACAGCCACCCACCCTCAGCCACCCACCCTCAAAAGACATACACTAAAAAAATGCAACTCTCTTCACACGCACGTCTGTACACCTCCTGCTGAAAAAACAAACACATTAACACCTGATGTGCAAACAGTCACGTTTCAAAACTAGCCAACCTTTTGAGAGCTGCTGTGAGGGAGGCAGACTTGCGTGTGTTTGTTTCCCCCCCATGTGTGTGTGAGTCTGTGTCTGTAAGTCTTTGTGAGTGAGTCTGTGTGTGTGAGTCTGTGGGGTTTATGGTTGTGTGAGTGGTCCAGGCGGGGGGGGGGGGGGGGGGGGGTCTGGCATTGGGACTGTGTGTATGAGTCAGCGCACTAAGTGACTTAAGGCAGGGGAGACAGTGTGTGTGTGTAGCATCTTCTCTCCAAAACAAGCAGCTGTGGGCCCTCTCTGGGAGTCACACACACAAACATGGTATACAGGGCTATCGTGTCAGAAGATGTTTATCTGAATGAGCAGGCAGCTCCCTGTATGCCCCAGTCTCTGCCTCTTAATCACAGGCACGTTATTACGTTCTACGCCCCAGAACTGCTGCCTCTCAGCCCAAATCACAGTCACACACACCTGGCCCTCACAGCTGAGGAAATAACTCACTCTGCTTGATCACAAAGATGTCTGGATGTCTGTTCTTTGTCTGCCTGTGTCATGTCAGTGTCTAAGTCCTAGATTCATGCAGATCAAGCGTTAACCTGCGATAGCAGACACCCGCATAGCTGGTGTTTTGGCGGTGTACCAGCTGTAACTGCTTTAGAACGGTCACATCGGTGAGAAGCTGCTCTTGTGATTATTGTCAAGAAGCCACACCTGTCCCACTCGCGTTAGAAGTTCAGAACGAGAAAGTGTGGGCTCAATAGAAATAATGACACTCATATTGAAAATCATTAAACAAAAAATGATTTCTATCAGCCTAATGGAGCTGTAATTACATCTCACATTCCAGTGGTTGAACTCGTAAACAAGGCTGCATGTAATTTCTCTTAGTGCGACTCTGTGCAGCCAATGGCCGTGTCCGCTTTAGGTATAATGCCGGGTGTTATTGGTCTTGTTTGTCTTCTGCCTGTATGATTGTCCATCCATCCTTCAATCCCTAAATTCACCCACCCACCAGTGGAAGCTGTTGAGGGGAGAACGTCTCATAATAATGGCCGGAACAGAGCAAATGGAACGGCATCAAACAAATGGAAATCATGTGTTTGATGTATTTGATACCATTCCATTGATCCCGCTCCAGTCATTACCAACAGCCTGTTCTCCCCAATTAAGGTTCCACCAACCTCCTGTGCCACCCACCCATCTCTCTCTGTTTACCCATCCACATAGTAAAGATATATGATTGTGTCTTGCTGTTTATCAGTGGTTCAGCAGTTTATCACACATACCATACTTTTTCACAACACAATGGGTATTTCCCTTTTTCTTTACGTCTGTACACAAACCACTTCTTCTTTCCTCGTCTCTATGACCGGCTGGCCTCCAGTCATTATTCCAGCTAAGAGAGTTGACGTGCGAGCGCCGGTCACGCCGGTGATTTTTGTCAGTGTAATGAGAACCACATCAAACTATCAGCGCTGGTCATGCTGCTCAATGAGGCGGGACTGGGCCAGGCTGGACCACATCTGCCTGGGGGTACGATACATTAGGGAGGGCGATTCACTTTCACGACGACCAGAACATGAAAGGAACATGAAAAGGGAGCGCTAC
Source organism: Salvelinus fontinalis (assembly GCF_029448725.1). Lineage (NCBI taxonomy): Eukaryota > Metazoa > Chordata > Actinopteri > Salmoniformes > Salmonidae > Salvelinus > Salvelinus fontinalis. Next base: position 6,845,183 of record NC_074703.1, on the reverse strand, counting down.
CAGACTGCAGCAATTTACAGCCAAGAGTGTGCTGAAACAACCAGCAGACGAGTCACCCAGCGAGAGTTAGTGACAGCTGAAGGTAGAGCTACTTCAGTGCAGAGATTGGGGAGTGGTTGCACAGGTGGAGGGGAGTTTGGAATGGAAGTCATATTGGAGGGAAGGTGGGGCAGTCCCCCCAGCACCAAGGGGGACGGGGGGCTTGTGGTTACCACCAAACACACACCGCACGCAACAGAACTTCTAAATACTAACTAAAGCACATGGCCCTTGGCAGGTTACCTACTGTGGCAGGTGGCCCAAAAATAAGGGGCTGCTACAAAGCATCTGTGCCCTATAGCTTGAAACATGACTTGTAATCATTATAGGTAAATGTAACTGGTAATGTATTCTGTGGCTAACTCGAAGAGGCCCACTTCCACAAACAAAAGTATTCTGGCATGGATATGATGTCGTCAATATTTCTGCCTGTCAGTGGTGGCAGGTACGAGGGCTGTTACGTGACCGTATTACCACCACACCGGCGGTCACGAGTCATGATGGCAGTCAAATTCCACGTGACCGCGTCGTCACTGTAATTAGGCTTCTCCCAGTTCTATAGCCGCTGATGGTCATTAGTAGCCTACCAAACTTACTAACGGCCTGGTACCCAGCACTCTATTGTCCCTCTAATCACGCTGACATCAATGCAAATTTAATAGAAAATCTAATCAAACACTTCATGGGAGCCCATGAGCTCACGTTGCACAACATGTCTATAGGCTATACATTTTAGTGAGAAAACAGTGTGAGGGACTCTATTAAAAAGAGGAGGATCCCATCAGCTTTCTATAGGCTAGACCTACTATATGTATTAACTTTCCTAATATTAAGCACATTGCTTCTCTTTACAAAAGGAGTATAGCCTACCTGGCTGGCATGAAAATGAACCACGGGAAAAGGATCCTCCATTCGCTATTTAAGTGTTTTTCGCCCTGCCCCTGTTTTGAGACAGGTGCATGATAATGGTCCATTCTAAATAAAAAAAAATTGCACACATATTATTTAGTATATGGAAAGACAAGATTAAATCAAGAATAGTCTGATGGGTGATAATATTAGCCTATCACTAGTGAATGATATATTATCACTTGTGAATGATGCCCAGCTTGCAAGTTTTTTTGTCATGTGTGCCGAATACAGCAAGTGTAGATCTTACAGTGAAATGCTTACTTAACCAACAGTGCAATTTTTAAGTAAAAAATAGGTATTAGGTGAAAAACAGATAAGTAAAAAATAAAAAAACAACAGTAAAAAGACAGTGAAAAATAACAGTAGCGAGGCTATATACAGGCACCGGTTAGTCGGGCTGATTGAAGTAGTATGTACATGTAGGTATGGTTAAAGTGACTATGCATATATGATAAACAGAGAGTAGCAGTAGTGTAAAAGAGGGGTTGGCGTAAAAGAGCCATTTGATTGCCTGTTCAGGAGTCTTATGGCTTGGGGTCTTTGACCATTTTTAGGGCCTTCCTCTGACACCACCTGGTGTAGAGGTCCTGGATGGCAGGCAGCTTAGCCCCAGTGATGTACTGGGCCGTACGCACTACCCTCTGTAGTGCCTTGCGGTCGGAGGCCGAGCAGTTGCCGTACCAGGCAGTGAGGCAACCAGTCAGGATGCTCTCAATATTGCAGCTGTAGAACCTTTTGAGGATGTGAGGACCCATGCCAAATATTTTTAGTTTCCCGAGGGGGAATAGGCTTTGTTGTGCCCTCTTCATGACTGTCTTGGTGTGTTTGGACCATTCTAGTTTGTTGGTGATGTGAACACCAAGGAACTTGAAGCTCTCAACCTGCTCAAATACAGCCCCGTTGATGAGAATGGGGACGTGCTCGGTCCTCCTTTTCCTGTAGTCCACAATCATCTCCCTAGTCTTGGTTACGTTGAGGGAGAGGTTGTTATTCTGACACCACCAGGCCAGGTCTCTGACCTCCTCCCTATAGGCTGTCTCGTCGTTGTCGGTGATCAGGCCTACCACTGTTGTGTCATCTGCAAACTTAATGATGGTGTTGGAGTCGTGTCTGGCCACGCAGTCGTGGGTGAACAGAAAGTACAGAAGGGGACTGAGCATGCACCCCTGAGGGGTTCCAGTGTTGAGGATCAGCGTGGCAGATGTGTTGCTACCTACCCTCACCATCTGGGGGTGGCCCATCAGGAAGTCAAGGATCCAGTTGCAGAGGGAGGTATTTAGTCCCAGGATCCTTAGCTTAGTGATGAGCTAAGAGGACACTATGGTGTTGAACGCTGAGCTGTAGTCAATGAATAGCATTCACACGTAGGTGTTCCTTTAGTCCAGGTGGGAAAGGGCAGTGTGGGGAGCCATAGAGATTGCATATCCTTGGATCTGTTTGGGCGGTATGCAAATTGGAGTGGGTCTAGGGTTTCTGGGATAATGGTGTTGATGTGGGCTATTACCAACCTTTCAAAGCACTTCATGACTACGGACATGAGTGCTACGGGTCATAGTCATTTGGGCAGGTTGCCTTAATGTTCTTGGGCGCAGGGACTATGGTGGTCTGCTTGAAAAATGTTGGTATTACAGAGTCAGTCAGGGGCATGTTGAAAATGACAACTGC
>NC_074703.1:6763522-6842067 GCF_029448725.1 Salvelinus fontinalis | reverse complement strand
CCTCAACACTGGAACCCCTCAGGGGTGCATGCTCAGTCCACTTCTGTACTTTCTGTTCACCCACGACTGCGTGGCCAGACACGACTCCAACACCATCATTAAGTTTGCAGATGACACAACAGTGGTAGGCCTGATCACCGACAACGACGAGACAGCCTATAGGGAGGAGGTCAGAGACCTGGCCTGGTGGTGCCAGAATAACAACCTCTCCCTCAACGTAACCAAGACTAGGGAGATGATTGTGGACTACAGGAAAAGGAGGACCGAGCACGTCCCCATTCTCATCAACGGGGCTGTATTTGAGCAGGTTGAGAGCTTCAAGTTCCTTGGTGTTCACATCACCAACAAACTAGAATGGTCCAAACACACCAAGACAGTCATGAAGAGGGCACAACAAAGCCTATTCCCCCTCGGGAAACTAAAAATATTTGGCATGGGTCCTCACATCCTCAAAAGGTTCTACAGCTGCAATATTGAGAGCATCCTGACTGGTTGCCTCACTGCCTGGTACGGCAACTGCTCGGCCTCCGACCGCAAGGCACTACAGAGGGTAGTGCGTACGGCCCAGTACATCACTGGGGCTAAGCTGCCTGCCATCCAGGACCTCTACACCAGGTGGTGTCAGAGGAAGGCCCTAAAAATGGTCAAAGACCCCAAGCCATAAGACTCCTGAACAGGCAATCAAATGGCTCTTTTACGCCAACCCCTCTTTTACACTACTGCTACTCTCTGTTTATCATATATGCATAGTCACTTTAACCATACCTACATGCACATACTACTTCAATCAGCCCGACTAACCGGTGCCTGTATATAGCCTCGCTACTGTTATTTTTCACTGTCTTTTTACTGTTGTTTTTTTATTTTTTACTTATCTGTTTTTCACCTAATACCTATTTTTTACTTAAAAATTGCACTGTTGGTTAAGTAAGCATTTCACTGTAAGATCTACACTTGCTGTATTCGGCACACATGACAAAAAAACTTGCAAGCTGGGCATCATTCACAAGTGATAATATATCATTCACTAGTGATAGGCTAATATTATCACCCATCAGACTATTCTTGATTTAATCTTGTCTTTCCATATACTAAATAATATGTGTGCAATTTTTTTTTATTTAGAATGGACCATTATCATGCACCTGTCTCAAAACAGGGGCAGGGCGAAAAACACTTAAATAGCGAATGGAGGATCCTTTTCCCGTGGTTCATTTTCATGCCAGCCAGGTAGGCTATACTCCTTTTGTAAAGAGAAGCAATGTGCTTAATATTAGGAAAGTTAATACATATAGTAGGTCTAGCCTATAGAAAGCTGATGGGATCCTCCTCTTTTTAATAGAGTCCCTCACACTGTTTTCTCACTAAAATGTATAGCCTATAGACATGTTGTGCAACGTGAGCTCATGGGCTCCCATGAAGTGTTTGATTAGATTTTCTATTAAATTTGCATTGATGTCAGCGTGATTAGAGGGACAATAGAGTGCTGGGTACCAGGCCGTTAGTAAGTTTGGTAGGCTACTAATGACCATCAGCGGCTATAGAACTGGGAGAAGCCTAATTACAGTGACGACGCGGTCACGTGGAATTTGACTGCCATCATGACTCGTGACCGCCGGTGTGGTGGTAATACGGTCACGTAACAGCCCTCGTACCTGCCACCACTGACAGGCAGAAATATTGACGACATCATATCCATGCCAGAATACTTTTGTTTGTGGAAGTGGGCCTCTTCGAGTTAGCCACAGAATACATTACCAGTTACATTTACCTATAATGATTACAAGTCATGTTTCAAGCTATAGGGCACAGATGCTTTGTAGCAGCCCCTTATTTTTGGGCCACCTGCCACAGTAGGTAACCTGCCAAGGGCCATGTGCTTTAGTTAGTATTTAGAAGTTCTGTTGCGTGCGGTGTGTGTTTGGTGGTAACCACAAGCCCCCCGTCCCCCTTGGTGCTGGGGGGACTGCCCCACCTTCCCTCCAATATGACTTCCATTCCAAACTCCCCTCCACCTGTGCAACCACTCCCCAATCTCTGCACTGAAGTAGCTCTACCTTCAGCTGTCACTAACTCTCGCTGGGTGACTCGTCTGCTGGTTGTTTCAGCACACTCTTGGCTGTAAATTGCTGCAGTCTGGTAGCGCTCCCTTTTCATGTTCCTTTCATGTTCTGGTCGTCGTGAAAGTGAATCGCCCTCCCTAATGTATCGTACCCCCAGGCAGATGTGGTCCAGCCTGGCCCAGTCCCGCCTCATTGAGCAGCATGACCAGCGCTGATAGTTTGATGTGGTTCTCATTACACTGACAAAAATCACCGGCGTGACCGGCGCTCGCACGTCAACTCTCTTAGCTGGAATAATGACTGGAGGCCAGCCGGTCATAGAGACGAGGAAAGAAGAAGTGGTTTGTGTACAGACGTAAAGAAAAAGGGAAATACCCATTGTGTTGTGAAAAAGTATGGTATGTGTGATAAACTGCTGAACCACTGATAAACAGCAAGACACAATCATATATCTTTACTATGTGGATGGGTAAACAGAGAGAGATGGGTGGGTGGCACAGGAGGTTGGTGGAACCTTAATTGGGGAGAACAGGCTGTTGGTAATGACTGGAGCGGGATCAATGGAATGGTATCAAATACATCAAACACATGATTTCCATTTGTTTGATGCCGTTCCATTTGCTCTGTTCCGGCCATTATTATGAGACGTTCTCCCCTCAACAGCTTCCACTGGTGGGTGGGTGAATTTAGGGATTGAAGGATGGATGGACAATCATACAGGCAGAAGACAAACAAGACCAATAACACCCGGCATTATACCTAAAGCGGACACGGCCATTGGCTGCACAGAGTCGCACTAAGAGAAATTACATGCAGCCTTGTTTACGAGTTCAACCACTGGAATGTGAGATGTAATTACAGCTCCATTAGGCTGATAGAAATCATTTTTTGTTTAATGATTTTCAATATGAGTGTCATTATTTCTATTGAGCCCACACTTTCTCGTTCTGAACTTCTAACGCGAGTGGGACAGGTGTGGCTTCTTGACAATAATCACAAGAGCAGCTTCTCACCGATGTGACCGTTCTAAAGCAGTTACAGCTGGTACACCGCCAAAACACCAGCTATGCGGGTGTCTGCTATCGCAGGTTAACGCTTGATCTGCATGAATCTAGGACTTAGACACTGACATGACACAGGCAGACAAAGAACAGACATCCAGACATCTTTGTGATCAAGCAGAGTGAGTTATTTCCTCAGCTGTGAGGGCCAGGTGTGTGTGACTGTGATTTGGGCTGAGAGGCAGCAGTTCTGGGGCGTAGAACGTAATAACGTGCCTGTGATTAAGAGGCAGAGACTGGGGCATACAGGGAGCTGCCTGCTCATTCAGATAAACATCTTCTGACACGATAGCCCTGTATACCATGTTTGTGTGTGTGACTCCCAGAGAGGGCCCACAGCTGCTTGTTTTGGAGAGAAGATGCTACACACACACACTGTCTCCCCTGCCTTAAGTCACTTAGTGCGCTGACTCATACACACAGTCCCAATGCCAGACCCCCCCCCCCCCCCCCCCCCCGCCTGGACCACTCACACAACCATAAACCCCACAGACTCACACACACAGACTCACTCACAAAGACTTACAGACACAGACTCACACACACATGGGGGGGAAACAAACACACGCAAGTCTGCCTCCCTCACAGCAGCTCTCAAAAGGTTGGCTAGTTTTGAAACGTGACTGTTTGCACATCAGGTGTTAATGTGTTTGTTTTTTCAGCAGGAGGTGTACAGACGTGCGTGTGAAGAGAGTTGCATTTTTTTAGTGTATGTCTTTTGAGGGTGGGTGGCTGAGGGTGGGTGGCTGTGGGTGGGTGTGTGGGTGTGTGAGTCTGTGTCTAAGTCCTAGATTCATGCAGATCAAGCGTTAACCTGCGATAGCCGAGGGGTGTGTGTATTCACATCTGTCCGGGTGTGTGTGTCATTCCAGGAGTGTGTGTCTGGGCCAGGAGTGTTGCAGGGAGGTCAAACCCCGGTCCAGGTAATTTGCCACAGATGAAACCCTATGCCATTCCAGGGGACCCACACAAACAAACGTTTCAAAGCTGCAGGAAATCTATTAGCACCTGGTGGGACTCTCTCCTCCCTGTCCCCCTCCCCAATCTCACCTCTCCACGCCCCAACCCAGTTAATAAAGCCACACAAGACCACAGCAGTCCCGCTGTGCCAATAAAAGGGCCTTGCGCCAAGGGCAGGCGTGGGTGGGGGTCTATGGTGGCAGGGGTTGAAGGGGAGGCTAATTTATTTAGGCTTGTCCTCCAACACACGTGGAGCCCGTTAGCAGTGAATGAGGTGCCAGACAACCTTGCAGCTGCGGCCACACCAACTAAGAGCTTTTATAGTGATGGTCAGTGATGGTCTCCCAGCTTAGCCTTGCATTGTTGGTAGAAGTTGCCCATAACTACTGGTCCAGAGTCAGATGTTTGTGTTCAGTATAGGTGTTAGGGTTTGGGTGATCTGATCCTAGATCTGTGATTAGAGGTAAAGTATTGGATCTTCACCCAGACTTTCTGCTGCCCCCAGAGAAAAGGATGCTCACCCTCGTTTAGTCAGCCAGCATGTGTTCAACACCCTGGGTTTTACAACTCAGGTGACCACCAGCTATGTGTCTGTCTCATGCTTTGACAACTTCCAGATAAAACAGTGTGAATAACCACGGCAGTTTACTTTAGCTTACCTCAGCTTCAGCGTGCTAAATCAATTAGCCTTTAGCCTTGACGTAGGCACAACGCAGACTGTCTATATCTCTCCATCCTCTGTTGTTCGTCCTTCTAACTACATTACCTAAGTCAACTGGATTTGGAGCGGGCGGTCGCCTGCCTGCGTCCGGTTTTCAAGTTAATTGGATTTATGTACAGGAATGTTTTCCGAAGCAGCACTTGTGAAATACCTCCACATCTGCTCTCCATTAGCTAGTGGATGAAACACACCACCATATGGAGAGGAGAGCCCCTAACACCTTGATTCACTGGGTTAAGATTCTGTGATTGTGATTTTATTATGGGGACGTTAGGGGAAAGACTTGGTTTCTGCTCAGTGAGCAAAGCTTTATCGCTTTCTGTCTGTAAGCTCTCCTCCTGTCTGTCTAGTGCTCTCTTGCTGTGCCATATGAACAGTGGTCCCTCCTTCTAAAACTCTCCATCTCCCTGTCACTCTTCATCTGTGTGTCCCATTGGTTTCAACTCAGTGAGCACAAAGCTTTATCGCTCTCTTTTTCTCTCTCTCTCTTTCTATCTCTCTCTCTCTCTCTCTCCTTTTGTCTATCTCCTTCTCAATTCAATTCAATTCAAGGCATGGGAAACATATGTTAACGTCATAAACAAAAGTGAAATAAACAATAACAATTAACAGTAAACATTACACTCACAGAAGTTCCAAAAGAATAAAGACATTTCAAATGTCATATTATGTCTATTTACAGTGTGGTAACGATGTGCAAATAGTTCAAGTACAAAAGTGGAAATAAATAAACATAAATATGGGTTGCATTTACAATGGTGTTTGTTCTTCACTGGTTGCCACAACAGGTCACATATATTGCTGCTGTGGATGGCACACTGTGATATTTCACCCAGTAGATATGGGAGTTTATCAAAATTGGGTTTGTTTTCAAATTATTTGTGGATATGTGTAATCTGAGGGAAATAGGTGGCTCTAATATGATCATACATTTGGCAGGAGGTTAGGGAGTGCTGCTCAGTTTCCACCTCATTTTGTGGGCAGTGTGCACATAGCCTGTCTTCTCTTGAGAGCCAGGTCTGCCTTCTCAATAGCAAGGCTATGCTCACTGAGTCTGTACATAGTCAAGGTTTTCCTTAAATTTGGGTCAGTCACAGTGGTCAGGTATTTTTCCATTGTGTACTCTCTGTTTAGGGCCAAATATAATTATTTTTTGTAATTCTTTCCAATGTGTCTTTTTGTTTTCTCATGATTTGGTTGGGTCTATTTGTGTTGCTGTCCTAGGGCTCTGTTGGGTCTGTTTGTGTTTGTGAACGGTGCCCCAGGACCAGCTTGCTTAGGGGACTCTAATTCTGCTCTGCATGCATTATTTGGTGTTTTACGTTGTACAATGGGACATTTTTGCAGAATTATGCATGCAGAGTCTCAATTTGTTGTTTGTCCCATTTTGTGAATTAGTGGTTGGTGAACGGACCCCAGACCTCACAACCATAAAGGGCAATGGGTTCTTGTGTGTCAAATTTTATGTTTCTTTTGATTGCATAGAAGGCCCTTCTTGCCTTGTCTCTCAGCTCGTTCACAACTTTGTATACTTTTTTGTGTGCTCTAGGGCAAAAGTGTCTAGATGGAATCTGTATTTGTGGTCCTGGCAACTGGACCTTTTATGGAACACCATTATTTATGTTTTACTGAGATTTACTGTCAAGGCCCAGGTCTGACAGAATCTGTGCAGAAGATCTAGGTGCTGCTGTAAGCCCTCCTTGGTTGGTGACAGAAGCACCAGATCATCAGCAAACAGTAGACATTTGACTTCAGATTCTTGTAGGGTGCTGAAGACTGTTCTAGTGCCCTCGCCAATTTGTTGATATATCTGTTAAAGAGGGTGGGGCATAAGCTGCATCCTCTCTCTCTCTCCCTCTTTTCCTCACTGTTCTCCCTTTTTTGCTCTCTAACACATTCTCATCATTCCTTTTGCCCATTTGGTGTTTCCCTACATTTCCGTACCTCTCTCTCTGGAATGTAATTCTTTCTCTCCTCCCCTTCCTGCTTCTCCACCTGTCACTATTTTCCTCAAAGTCAACACTACTTTCTATGTTAAGTCAACACTACTTTCTATGTTAAGTCAACACTACTTTCTATGTTAAGTCAACACTACTTTATATGTTAAGTCAATACTACTTTCTATGTTAAGTCAACACTACTTTCTATGTTAAGTCAACACTACTTTCTATGTTAAGTCAACACTACTTTCTATGTTAAGTCAACACTACTTTCTATGTTAAGTCAACACTACTTTCTATGTTAAGTCAACACTACTTTCTATGTTAAGTCAACACTACTTTCTATGTTAAGTCAACACTACTTTCTATGTTAAGTCAACACTACTTTCTATGTTAAGTCAACACTACTTTCTATGTTAAGTCAACACTACTTTCTATGTTAAGTCAAAGCCAACACTACTTTCTGTTTAACCTTTGATATCCTCACCGCTAAAGCTGTTTATGTTGTCCAGTTACTATCCATGCTTCACCGGACCCAGAGAGGGAAAACTAACATGTGGGTCCTCCAACCCCCGTGACCTCTCATCTGTAACTGGAGAGGGGAAACAGGACCCACCTAATTGGGGCGAAGCGTTGGGGGTGGAGGGAGTTGTTAGGGGTGGAGGAGGATTGTTATTCTAGCATCAGGGGGTCAGAGGTGAAAAAAAGGAGATCACACAGACCAATTAGCCCCCCTCTGGGGTGTGAGTGGAGGAATGGGGTGAGGGTGGTGAGATGAGGTGAGGGAAGTGGGATTAGGTGAGGGGAGTGGGATAGGGTGAGTGTAAATAAGGTGTAAAGGGGTGGGACGGGTATCGCTATATTACCCAGGTGGCCTAGAGGCGGGGTGTGTGTGTGTGTGTGTGTGTGTGTGTGTGTGTGTGTGTGTGTGTGTGTGTGTGTGTGTGTGTGTGTGTGTGTGTGTGTGTGTGTGTGTGTGTGTGTGTGTATACTGTACATGCTGGTACTGTACATGCTTAAATGCATAAGCATGTACAGTACCAGTCAAAAGTTTGGGCACACCTACTCATTCCAGGGTTTTTATTTATTTTTACTATTTTATACATTGTAGAAAAGTAGTGAAGACATCAAAACCGTGAAATAACACATCTGGAATCAGGTAGTAACCAAAAAGTGTTAAACAAATCAAAATATATTTTATATTTGAGATTCTTCAAATAGCCACCCATTGCCTTGATGACAGCTTTGCACACTTAGCATTCTCTCAACCAGCTTCATGAGGTAGTCACCTGGAAAACATTTCAATTATCAGGTGTGCCTTCTTAAAAGTTAATTTGTGGAATTTCTTCCCTTCTTAATGCATTTGAGCCAATCAGTTGTGTTGTGACAAGGTAGGGGTGGTATACAGAAGATAGCCCTATTTGGTAAAAGACCAAGTCCATATTATGGCAAGAACAGCTCAAATAAGCAAAGAGAAATGACAGTCCTTCATTACTCAAACTATCAAGCTCTATGATGGAACTGGGTCTCATGAGGACCGCCACAGGACCGGAAGACCCAGAGTTACTTCTACTGCAGAGGATAAGTTCATTCGAGTTAACTGCACCTCAGATTGCAGCCCAAATAAATGCTTCACAGAGTTCAAGTAACAGACACATCTCAACATCAACTGTTCAGAGGAGACTGCGTGGATCAGGCCTTCATAGTCGAATTGCTACAAAGAAACCACTACTAAAGGACACCAATAAGAAGAATAGACTTGATTGGGCCAATAAACATGAGCAATGGACATTAGACCGGTGGAAATCTGTCCTTTGGTCTAATGAGTCCAAATATGAGATGTTTGGTTACAACCGCCGTGTCTTTGTGAGACGCAGAGTAGGTGAACGGATGATCTCTGCATGTGCTGATCGCACCGTGAAGCATGGAGGGTATTTGATGGTGTGGGGTTGCTTTGCTGGTGACACTCAGTGATTTATTTAGAATTCAAGGCACACTTAACCATCATGGAGATACGCCATCCCATCTGGTTTGCGCTTAGTGGGACAATCATTTGTTTTTCAAGAGGACAATGACCTAAAACACACCTCCAGGCTGTGTAAGGGCTATTTGACCAAGAAGGAGAATGATGGTACTGCATCAGATAACCTGGCCTCCACAATCACCTGACCTCAACCCAATTGAGATGGTTTGGGATGAGTTGGACTGCAGGGTGAAGGAAAAAAAGCCAACAAGAGCTCAGCATATGGGGAAACTCCTTCAAGACTGTTGTAAAAGTATTCCTCATGAAGCTGGTTGAGAGAATGCCAAGCTGTCATAAAGACAAAGGGTGGCTACTTTGAAGAATCTAAAATCTAAAATATATTTGTATTTGTTTAACATGTTTTTGGTTACTACATGATTCCAGAAGTGTTATTTCATAGTTTTTATGTCTTCACTATTATTCTACAATGTATAAAATAGTAAAAATAAAGAAAAACCCTGGAATGAGTAGGTGTGTCCAAACTTTTGACTGTATATGTTCATTTCAGGGGAGAATGACTGCTCCCTCGTATTGAAGCCACAGATGTTCAAGACAGAAAACAGGATCCCCATTATAATGACTGGGAAAATGGCAATCTTTTTACCAATAATTTATTCTACTACACCAGATATATGTCCTTGAAGCGACTATTAAAAAATCAGACAAACACTTGCTAATGGCAGCCTGCATTACCCCGGCCGGCATTACCCCGGCCGGCCTTCAACTTGAGTTACATAATGAGAAGGGGCAGCACTGAGCTAGCATGCAACATCACTTCCTGGAGTTGCTCAAATTGATCATGTTGTCTCTATGAGACGCCCTCTTAACCAACTCCATTTGGCTTCAATGCTCTATTGAGTCCTCACATGGGAATGAATGGGGTCACGTGATCGAAGGCTTTGTCTGGCTGGTGCTGACAAGGTCTGTCCTTGTGGAGTCCAAGGTCCACCCTCCTTTTATCCTCCTGGTGAGGAACACCACCCATCCCTCTGGCTCTCTCCCTTCCTCCTCTCCTCACCTCTCCTGTCCACACCTCTCTGCTTAGCTCAGCACTCCTGTCCACTGGGCACTGTGGGTGTTGGTGAAAGGGAGTGAAAGAGAGAGCAGTAGGAAGGATATAGACAGTGTCGCCAGAAAGAGAAAGGAAGGTGGAAAGGGAAGATGGAGGGCGAGAAAAAGAGAGAGAGAGAGAAAGGGGAAAGATGTGGAGAGAATCGGAGCAAGAGGTGAGCAGATGTGGGTAGAATGAGAGAAATATTGACGGAAGTTGTTTTCCGGCCAGACAACCCACTGGGCACAGACGTCAGTTCAACGTCTAGGTGAAAACATTGTTAGAATTATTTTCGGAACTCAGTCATGGTCTCAACTTAGTATTGAGAGTAAGAATAGTAGAGTAGACTAGATGCAACTTGCATCCACAGCGTTTCTCCTATGTCAGTCACCAACAGTCACTCAATTAGCCATGTCAGCTAACCATTTTTGGATTGGTAGTTAGCTGGCTAGACTATCTATACTTGTAGTAATCATGGCTGAATACCAATTGGGCATGCAGGGCATGTGCCCAGGGGCCCTGACCTCCAGGGGGCCCCGTTGATTTTGTTAGTCTTTCTCACTCAGATATCATCATTTCATGGCATACATTACTACAAAATGTGTAGAAGGGCATGAAATTATCTGTAAAACTGCAACAACAAAAAATATCTCTGCCCCATAAAAATGCAGTTTTCTCTCCGCCCTATGGCAAAATGTGTAGAATTGCAGAAAACTTGCTTTAAAGGTTCAATTTTTTATTTTTTTATTTTACCGTTATTTTACCAGGTAAGTTGACTGAGAACACGTTCTCATTTGCAGCAACGACCTGGGGAATAGTTACAGGGGAGAGGAGGGGGGATGAATGAGCCAATTGGAAGCTGGGGATTATTAAGTGACCATGATGGTTTGAGGGCCAGATTGGGAATTTAGCCAGGACACTGGGGTTAACACTCCTACTCTTACAATAAGTGCCATGGGATCTTTAATGACCTCAGAGAGTCAGGACACCCGCTTAACGTCCCATCCGAAAGACGGCACCCTACACAGGGCAGTGTCCCCAATCACTGCTCTGGGGCATTGGGATATTTTTTAGACCAGAGGAAAGAGTGCCTCCTACTGGCCCTCCAACACCACTTCCAGCAGCATCTGGTCTCCCATCCAGGGACTGACCAGGACCAACCCTGCTTCGCTTCAGAAGCAAGCCAGCAGTGGTATGCAGGGTGGTATGCTGCTGGCGAATGAAGCTGTTTTTTTCTTATTATCTTAATATCAAATAATTTCTGGGTAACAGAATGTTTTCAATTCAAATGGTCAAAAATAAACAAAAATTGCCCCATGGCAAAATTTGTAGAATTGCAGAAAATTCACTTTAAAATGTACATTTTTCTCTCCACCATCAAGAGGGGGCAACTAAAATGTTTTTCTGCGAGGTGGGGGGGGGCTCAAACAATCTCTCTTAGGGCCCCCAAAAGGCTACAGTCTGCCCTGTCTCCATTTCTCATTTGACAGGTCCACTCATTATGTTGTATTGCATTATAATGTTTTGAGCTTTTAGCCTCCCTCTCCGGGCCTAGAACACACAGAGACTGTCACTGACTATGTCCTGACAAGGAGAGAGTGAGGCTAGGCAGTGGTAGGTGGGCCTATAGCAGGGAGAGCTTTGGCTCTGGAGCTGAGAGAATTAGCTATGGGAGGGGAGTGAAGGACTGACTGATGGGGTTTTAATGGGGTGGTATATAACAGAACCCGATCTCGCGAGCTGGAAGGAGATCACACACATGGTCCCGGTCCAGCTCTTCCCGCCAAATGAACCGTAGTGTATCATAGCCAGGAGGCCGCTTCTAACCGTGAGGTCATCCCAATTTAGGGAAATGGAGTGGGGAATGATGCTTTGTTTTCAGTTGTTGATGTGATTCCAAAACCCGGCCCTATTCCAATTTCTCTGGAGTAGATAGCCTACAGAAGTGGATACTGGACATACTACTTTTTTACACCTTTATTTAACTAGGCAAGTCAGTTAAGAACACATTCTTATTTTCGATGACGGCCTAGGAACGGTGGGTTAACTGCCTTGTTCAGGGACAGAACGACAGATTTTTACCTTGTCAGCTCGGGGATTCGTTTTTGCAACCTTCCGGTTACTAGTCCAACGCTGTCACGTTCTGACCTTTATTTCCTTTGTTTTTGTCTTTAGTTAGTTGGTCAGGGCGTGAGTTGGGGTGGGCAGCCTATGTTCTGTGTTTCTATGTTTAGGTTTGTCATTTGGCCTGATATGGTTCTCAATCAGAGGCAGGTGTTTTTCATTGTCTCTGATTGGGAACCATATTTAGGTAGCCTTTTTCACTACCTTAGTTTGTGGGATCTTGTTTTTGTACAATTACTGTGTAGCCTGCAGACCGTTACGTTCGTTTATCTTTATTATTTTTTGTGGTGTTCATCAAAATAAAGAAAGACGTACGCTTACCACGCTGCACCTTGGTCTCATTCCAACAACGGATGTAACAATTCAGCTGGTACCTAAAAATGGGAAGGTTTCCAGCTGTGTTTGTCCCCCTCCCACTCGCTCGCCACACCAAGCGCAAAACGCCATACTGTAGGACTGTAGATCCTGTCACTGTCACCCAAAAGTGCCCCCGATGGGATGCCGCCATGAAACCCGAAAGGCAGCCTGAAGCTACTGTCTATCAGCTCTTTATACGTCGTTATGATGTGGGTCTGGGACTGAAATAACTGGCATGGCATTTTATTACTGACCCAGAAATCTGATGGCAAGCCATTGCTTTGGGGCAGCGTTCCAAGATAAAGGCGGCCTGCCTCCAACATTCCTGCGTTCTCAACTTCTCAGTCCTTACTATGTTCAGTTTTTTCGTATTTTGGGGAATTTCTGATGATTATCTTAGTACATGCTGCGATTTAGAATGTAAGCAAATAACTCAATGATTATTTTCCCCCACTCATATTTTGTCTAAAATATTGCTTTCGCTTGGACATATATATATAAAATATATATTAAAAAAAAAATGTGATGGGGAAAAATAATAATTTAGTTAATTTGCTTACATTCTAAATGTAGAATACTAGAGAATATTGCAGCAAATGCCACAGATGCCACGAGACAAATACATATGTGGCATTTGCTGCAATATTCTCCAGTAGGCCTATATTTTGTTTCTCTCGTTTTGGAATTATCACTCATCTATACCATTCATGAGCCTACCCTATGAGCACAGACTTTTAAAAAAGTTTGGAAATAGGTTACGTCGTTAAAAATACTTTGAAAATACATATTTCAACTAATTTTGCTCACGGGGTACATTCATTTCACATAAACTATAGATAGCCAACTACTTTATGGAACTTGCATTCCACAAATTCTAAATTTCATTTTAGGGAAGATAATTTGTGTTCAGGATTTTTTTTTAAAGCACCGTCTTTGTTATGGATCACAGGAGTTACCTAGACTAACCCCCATGCGTTTAGGTGCAAGGCGTTTTTTTGCGCATTTTGCCAGCACTTAGGTCATTGGGGGCATTAGTCAATGCGCTGATTAAAGTTTCTACATGCATGTGCAAATCGTCCCAGTTTATTCTGCAACTTCAGCCAAAAATTGGAAAAGTGTGTAGGGGGGGGGGGTCAAGCCTACTTCTCAAACATGGTTTCATATCTTATCATCAACCCAGTCCCGCTGAAGCATTGGACCCGTACGCGTTCTGTCCAACTGTATTCAAATGTGCCACATGAAACCAAAATGCATAAAATTCTACGTATTAGCTCTCAGTTACAAGGGAAAATACATGTATCCGGTTTGCCCCCCCCCCCCCCCCCCCCCCAGCTGCTTAAAATAAACATATTGACAAACGCACTTTGCGTGAGGCTGTTAGAAACTCTCCTGAAGAAGGGACGAGAGTGCGGTTAAAGTGCTGGTTAATTGCCGTGCAGCTGGGGGAGGGGAACCGGTTTGATAAAGCGGACTGGGGGGTTGAACCAAGGACGGCTTCTTTCCAGTAAAGGGGGGCATCGCTGGCTGCACTGTGGGCTCTTCCTGTTAATCCCAGATCGGACCATATAAACAGGTATAACGCGGAGAGGACGTTTAATCAATCCACGCCGCAAACCTTGGATTAGGATAATACACTCTACTCCATCAAAAATGAAGGCAGATATCATCTGGATTTACAAACTTTTCTTGTGTGTTGTGCTCGCTGTGAATTCAGGTAAATCTTACTAGGCAATATGACCTAACGGTAAACTATGTATAGCCTACATAGCCCGTCATTGATATTCGGTTTAGTCGCTGTGCGTATAGGCTATATCATTTTCATAGGCATGAAAGGGAACGAGTTCTCTAAATATATCACACAGATCAGAAGACTTGTAAGTGAAATGGATTGAAGTGTAGCACTTCCATAGACCATTCATTTATAACCTACGTTTAACTGGCCTGCAGACTTACTTTTGCGCAGAAATATTGCATATGTCATGAAGACTAAAAGGTTTATTTGTATTGGTAGCCTAAACGTAAAACATTATTACATTAGTGGTTGATACATTGATACGCTGCAACATCTATCAAAATCCACAGTGGTGATCAATGGTCTGAATTATTTCGAGGAATTTGATACTGGTTGATATTGTAATTGGAATGTGGCGAGGTGGCCATGTCTTTAGTTTGTCCCTATGTGTGCATTAGCAGGCTGGTGCGGCAGGGAATGCGCCTTGCGCTTTACATTTACATTTACATTTAAGTCATTTAGCAGACGCTCTTATCCAGAGCGACTTACAAATTGGTGCATTCACCTTATGACATCCTTTGGCATGTAGGCTAAGGTAACACGATGATGCTGCTTAGTAGAGAGGATAATTTGTGCAACACTGATTTTTGGTCAAAACTTAACAGATATTCTCAGTTTCAGAGATGTTCTTTAAAAAAGAGGCATATGTTGAATTGAACAGATATTCTCGATTTCAAATATTTTCTTTAAAAAAGAGGCCTATATTGATCGTTGCCCATATCAGTGTTAGGCTATATTTATGAAATGGGCCGAGTGGTTCAATTGACTCGTAATAAAATGTGCACGTCAGTGAGAAATTACTTTATGTTTTCACTGTCATAAATACCTAATGTATGTCGGCCTGATGCATGCGTTATGCGCGGCCATCTGCGTAAAGGTAACTATAGTACACGTCAAAGAGTTAGACCCTCTGCGCTGCAGTCATGTTTTTGAAGTGCGTCTGCTGGCGATATAACTGCTTTGTCATTAACATTTTCTATAGGTCATGGTCATTTATGTAATAGGCCCTTTACTGTCCCTGGAACGATAAATGCAGCTACTGAAATAATTTCGTGCAGCTATCCACGCAGCTGATATGTTGATCTAAAACACCTACATAGACTTATAACTAACTGCTCAGGGAAAATTACTAATTAACTTTATTTTAATTCCTGAGCTCAGTCAAGGTAAATTGAATTGCTCTGGTTAAACCCAGTGGATGTTGTGCGCATGCCCGAATGGTCAGATTGGGAATCCCGCGTGTGCGCGCAGAGGTGAGCTGCACTATAGCCACATCTGGACGCAGAGCCGAGTTCCATTAACTCCCTCGCAAATTTTCACTTACACAGATTTAATGCGTATGCAAATTCGATACCGAGACGCACCTTTAACCGGTTCCTTTGCTGTTTAAAGAGGATATGCGTTTTATTGGATACAGGTCCTCTCCACGTTGGAAAAAGGAACGGAACCCCTCATCCCACATTGACATGTTTAACGTTATTGCCAAGATAGTGGACTAAAACCTAATCCGCTAATACCAAACCGAAGTTTGTCTTTTGGCACCACTCCCCCAAAAAACTCGGACTATATCTGACCAAGGTTGGTCAACTTAAAAAATGAATACGCCTAAATCTAATATTGCGTTAGTGAGAAACAGAATGTTTCTTTCTCTCTATCTGAGGGAGAGGAAGAGTCTAAGTGAAGTGTAATTGCGCGGCGTGAGGAGGGATGCATGTTAGAACAACAGCGTGATGAGTCCCAGATCTAGTATTAATGCCGCCCAGGCATTGTGTTCTCCCAGAAACCATTCCGACCACGGCGAGTCCCACAGACAACACAGTGAGCTGCAGAGTACAGACACAACGAATTGTCTCTGATGTGGGCGCATTAACATGTTTCTTAAATTCAAAACTCCTAAGCACTTTTCAATTGAGAATTTTTCACTCTGGCCACAAATGATGAACGAAAGACTGCACCACTAAAGTATATGCTCTTTAACTACTTTATGTATGGTTTTCAATAATGAGAACTCTGAGAGACCATGTGATAACAAGTTTATTATCTTCAGTCCTATAAACCCCTTCACACCAAAAGTATGTCTACTTGTAACTTCTCATATGTTCAAATGAGGTCCCTGTAGCTTTCTTATATGTAACTTAATATCTGCCAGGAGACATTAACAACCCTTAAAAGTCTAAGCCGTTGGGGAGGTCTACTAAGCTAACATATGGAATTGTTTTAAGATGGTCATACCATGGATCATTTAGCTATTTGATTTACAATTTTAGGACCCCTGTAGGTATCAACAACATATATTCAAATATTTAATTTGGCCTCTACTACTATAGCCCATAGAAACACATTGAATAACACATTCATAAATGGCAAAACCAACAGTCCAAAAATAAATCATAAGGAATAAGGTTTTGAAGTGTTATATCTAAGAGATATAAGAAAGCTCAGGGTGTGTGTGTGTGTGTGTGTGTGTGTGTGTGTGTGTGTGTGTGTGTGTGTGTGTGTGTGTGTGTGTGTGTGTGTGTGTGTGTGTGTGTGTGTGTGTGTGTGTGTGTGTGTGTGTGTGTGTGTGTGTGTGTGTGTGTGTGTGTGTGTGTGTGTGTGTGTGTGTGTGTGTGAGAGAGAAATCGAGGAGATATTGAGAAGGTCAATGATCCCAAAAAACCTAGTGGACTCAGCAGTGGAGTCAAATACATTTGAGGGATGATGGTTCATTGGTTCTTGCCTATAAACTGCTGACTTCACTTTTTTAATGATGGGGCAGCTCTGGGCTTCATACAAATTGATTGAGGGAAGCTGAGTTAGTGAGTTAGTGTGAGTGTGTGTGATTGATAGCCAAGATTCTGTGTGTGCATGTCTGTCTACTCTCTTTCATGGTCTGTTCACCGTCTCTGTCCTGTCTCAGAGTGCAGGAAGCAGTCGTTACAGAAGTACCATCTCTGTCCTGTCTCAGAGTGCAGGAAGCAGTCGTTACAGAAGTACCATCTCTGTCCTGTCTCAGAGTGCAGGAAGCAGTCGTTACAGAAGTACCGTCTCTGTCCTGTCTCAGAGTGCAGGAAGCAGTCATTACAGAAGTACCATCTCTGTCCTGTCTCAGAGTGCAGGAAGCAGTCGTTACAGAAGTACCGTCTCTGTCCTGTCTCAGAGTGCAGGAAGCAGTTGTTACAGAAGTACCGTCTCTGTCCTGTCTCAGAGTGCAGGAAGCAGTCGTTACAGAAGTACCATCTCTGTCCTGTCTCAGAGTGCAGGAAGCAGTCGTTACAGAAGTACCGTCTCTGTCCTGTCTCAGAGTGCAGGAAGCAGTCGTAACAGAAGTACCATCTCTGTCCTGTCTCAGAGTGCAGGAAGCAGTCATTACAGAAGTACCATCTCTGTCCTGTCTCAGAGTGCAGGAAGCAGTCGTTACAGCAGTACCGTCTCTGTCCTGTCTCAGAGTGCAGGAAGCAGTCGTTACAGAAGTACCATCTCTGTCCTGTCTCAGAGTGCAGGAAGCAGTCGTTACAGAAGTACCATCTCTGTCCTGTCTCAGAGTGCAGGAAGCAGTCGTTACAGCAGTACCGTCTCTGTCCTGTCTCAGAGTGCAGGAAGCAGTCGTTACAGAAGTACCGTCTCTGTCCTGTCTCAGAGTGCAGGAAGCAGTCGTTACAGCAGTACCAGAAGAGTGAGGACACCAGGCTGCTGTGTCCAGACTGCCCCCAGCCCTCCATGGTCAAGAACAGCCGCTCGCTGGAGCACTGTGCTCGCAAGTGCAGCAAGAACAAGAAGACCTTCACCTGCAGGTGCATCTCACACAAACAAAGAAAATGGTCATAGAGACAGATGCATGCAAAACAAAATGCACAACTGTTTCACACACGTCTCACTCACTCACTCACTCACTCACTCACTCACTCACTCACTCACTCACTCACTCACTTACTCACTGTTTCTCCATCTTTCTCTCTCTCCAGTGATCTACATTTTCCCTCTGTCCCCCTCCTTCCTTCATACAGCCTTCATATTTCTTATCACCCAGTGCTCATCTCTCAACTACTTCCTGTCTGTTCTTACAGGGCATTCTACTTCGACCATCAAAACAGGAAATGCCACTTGCTTCCCTTTGACCGCTTCATGGACGGTGCTCACAGGGAACACAGGGTGAACTTTGACCTTTATGAGAAAAAAGGTAAATATAACTGTTGACTTTAGCTCAAACATTACATTTTAGCCTTACGTTGTCGCTTTTCCCCCTCCAAAGCTTCATAAAATGTTGTCTTGGGAAAAACGCTGTATAACCGTTAATGTTGACTTAGCG
This sequence comes from Salvelinus fontinalis, assembly GCF_029448725.1. Classification (NCBI taxonomy): domain Eukaryota; kingdom Metazoa; phylum Chordata; class Actinopteri; order Salmoniformes; family Salmonidae; genus Salvelinus; species Salvelinus fontinalis. The sequence goes on along the minus strand of NC_074703.1, from coordinate 6,823,687 downwards.
AGATCTGCCTCAAACGTGGCATTATACACTCTCTATTTTCTCCGAAACGTTCTGAAATGTCAGTGGAAAGTTTATAGAAGTTTATAGCAATGCAGATATGTTTGTTTAGAGTGATGGTTCTTGTGGTGTGACGGATCCTCCGAGCTTGACTTTCTAAGGTTTAAGAGCTCTCGATGTCTGTTGACACAACAACTGCCTTCCCGCTGTAGTTATGTAACTCCAGTGGCCAGAGATGTCCACACAAACATGCGGTGAACCAACCAGAGCATAAACAACATGGCCGCTGTTTACAGTTTGGACCCAAGGGATTGTTTAAGCTGTGGAGTCTCGCGCTTGAGAATTGACAAAACGCCCCAAAGTGACATTTAATTAACTTTAGGGAGCTATATCTTCCATGCGAATAATGACAGTGTTTTGCTAACTTTGACATGAATGTTTGTGTCTCTCTCTTTCTCTCTCGTCTTGGCATTTTTAGATTATGTGAGGGAGTGTATCATCGGTTCCGGGGTGAACTACAAAGGCAGGAGGGCGGTAACCAAGGACAAGATTCCCTGTCAGTCATGGACTGAATCCTTCCCTCACGAACACACGTAATTTTCTCTATGTTACTTAATTTTTAAATGTTATTTTTCTGTGGGATATGCACATTTGTCAGTCTGTGGTTTTTCTATGGCTTTGTTAGAGCGTTGGGCATTGTAGGCTAAAGTGGGATTATTGGGTGATATACTCTGATGGTTAATGAGTTAAGGTACTTCAGTGTAAAACTCTTTGAGACAGAATGTCTCCCCCTCTTCTCACATCAGTGAATGGAAGAGCCAAACACTTATACATCACTTAAACACTGTAGTGTTATGACACATACACATCTAACACACACCCACCCACGGACCCACCCACATCCTACCCCCCTGGACCTATCCTGTCTTACATTGCTCTAGTTAAACAATGACCAAATTGTCAGAGAGGGAGGGAGGGCTGGCAGAGAGGAAAGGTCATCAAGTACAGTAGGTACAGCAGGAAAAGCTCTCAGGTTAAGCTAAGCGAGACCAGTGAATATCTAATGATGGTTTGGAGCCAGGTTCTTGTTAGCACTGCTCGTTAGCCACAAGACATTTTACCAGCAATGTTTGGGGTCGGAGAGGAAGGAGAGAGAGAGGGGGGAGAGAGGAGATAACGGAGATGAAATTAAAGAAGAGTGGAGAGAGAAAGAGGGAGTGAACGAAAGAGAGAAAGCAGGCACGGAAAGAGGGGGAGAGAAACAGATGTAGAGAGATGGATGGAGAGAAAAAGAAAGAAACTTAAGGAAGGAGAGAGAGAGTGTAGAGAGAGTGTAGAGAGAGTGTAGAGAGAGTGTAGAGAGAGTGTAGAGAGAGTGAAGAGAGAGTGAAGAGAGAGTGAAGAGAGAGTGTAGAGAGAGTGTAGAGAGAGTGTAGATAGAGTGAAGAGAGAGTGTAGAGAGAGTGAAGAGAGAGTGTAGAGAGAGTGTAGAGAGAGTGAAGAGAGAGTGTAGAGAGAGTGTAGAGAGAGTGTAGAGAGAGTGTAGAGAGATTGTAGAGAGATTGTAGAGAGAGTGAAGAGAGAGTGAAGAGAGAGTGAAGAGAGAGTGAAGAGAGAGTGAGTAGAGCGAGTGAGTAGAGCGAGTGAGTAGAGCGAGTGAGTAGAGCGAGTGAGTAGAGCGAGTGTAGAGAGAGTGAAGAGAGAGTGAAGAGAGAGTGAAGAGAGAGTGAGTAGAGAGAGTGTAGAGAGAGTGTAGAGAGAGTGTAGAGAGAGTGAAGAGAGAGTGAAGAGAGAGTGAGTAGAGAGAGTGTAGAGAGAGTGTAGAGAGAGTGTAGAGAGAGTGTAGAGAGAGTGAAGAGAGAGTGAAGAGAGAGTGTAGAGAGAGTGAAGAGAGAGGGAGTAGAGTAGAGAGAGAGAGAGTAGAGAGAGTGAAGAGAGGGTGAAGAGAGAGTGAAGAGAGAGTGTGTAGAGTAGAGAGAGAGAGAGAGAGTAGAGATGTATAGACTGAGGTCATGTTCTATGTGCTCTCCAGCTGAGCTCACTAAGCCACAGACATGAGAAAAATGCAAGCCTCCAACCCAGATGAAAATACAGGGCCCACTCTCACCTCCCCCAGGACACCTTGACTCTCCCCCTCCATATGTGAATGAATCACATATACACAGACAGACAGATATGCACACAGACCCCAGCACAAATGGACAGATGTACAGACACATCTCTCTCTCTCACACACACACACACACACACACACACACACACACACACACACACACACACACACACACACACACACACACACACACACACACACACACACACACACACACACACACACACACACACACACACACACACAGGGATGGAGTGAGAGACACCGAGAGAGAGAGACACAGAGAGCGACAAAGAGAGAGAGACACAGCGAGACACAGGCTGAGAGACGTAGCGGGACAGTGATGGATGTGGAGAGAAATAGGGAGAGGTCCAAAGAGAGAGCCAGACCTATGTGCATAGTGTCTGCCTGCAACACCATAGGGACCCCTCCTTGACAAGGAGATGAATAGTTGGCTAACATCTGTTAGCCCAACATCATTACTTTCTTTCCTCCTCTATACTGTACAGGCAGACAGGCAGACAGGCAGACAGGCAGGCTGGCAGTAAATATTCTTACTGGCTCCTCTCTCTCCTCATGTGGAGCTGGGGGTGCAGCTCACCAGATAAAGCCTTTAAAAAGCCTTAAAGTGAAATCCTGTCTTTTTTTAAATGACATTCTGATAGACTTTTATGACATTAAAGGAACGTGTCGATATGTTAATGAGTAGGACTCAACTCATGGTGTATTTGGCTGTTGGCAGGCAGTCGGTTAGGTCCAAGTTGAAGTCTGGCCCTGTCCAAAATAAGCTCCTAGCTCCTTGGTACTACATATGGATGCAACTTAATGGTATAGGTGCAAGTAATATGGTCATATCTACAATAGTGTCTAGGGGGCTTCTGGTCTTGTGGTTGTCTCTGGACTGGGCATTGGACTACCACGTGGATGGAAGGGTTTTGGTTCATAGCAGACTGGACTCCCACTATTTCGCTGAAGACTCTCTCGGTCTAAGTTAGATCTCTGCGTTTCCTCTGGCAATGAGATGAGTGATGTTGTGCATTAGTGGAGTTCTATGGAGGCCGGAGGGCACAGGGGGGAGTTCCGAGCCGGCTCTCCCCCAAGAAAGGGCCCTGCCGTTGGGGTTGAGGGCTAAGCCGAGCTGCTGATAGAAAGGCCCCTCTGGTTTTCATTCTCTTCATTTTTCTCTCTTTCCTTGTCTCCAGCATCTCTTCTGTTGCTCTCCTTCCATGTCTCAGCATCTCTTCTGTTGCTTTCTTTCCATGTCTCAGCATCTCTTCTGTTGCTCTCCTTCCATGTCTCAGCATCTCTTCTGTTGCTCTCTTTCCATGGCCCCAGCATCTCTTCTGTTGCTCTCTTTCCATGTCTCAGCATCTCTTCTGTTGCTCTCTTTCCATGGCCCCAGCATCTCTTCTGTTGCTCTCTTTCCATGTCTCAGCATCTCTTCTGTTGCTCTCTTTCTATGTCTCCAGCATCTCTTCTGTTGCTCTCTTTCCCTGTCTCAGCATCTCTTCTGTTGCTCACTTTCCATGTCTCAGCATCTCTTCTGTTGCTCAGTTTCCATGTCTCAGCATCTCTTCTGTTGCTCACTTTCCATGTCTCAGCATCTCTTCTGTTGCTCACTTTCCATGTCTCAGCATCTCTTCTGTTGCTCACTTTCCATGTCTCAGCATCTCTTCTGTTGCTCACTTTCCATGTCTCAGCATCTCTTCTGTTGCTCACTTTCTATGTCTCCAGCATCTCTTTTGTTGCTCACTTTCCATGTCTCAGCATCTCTTCTGTTGCTCACTTTCCATGTCTCAGCATCTCTTCTGTTGCTCACTTTCCATGTCTCAGCATCTCTTCTGTTGCTCACTTTCCATGTCTCAGCATCTCTTCTGTTGCTCACTTTCCATGTCTCAGCATCTCTTCTGTTGCTCACTTTCCATGTCTCAGCATCTCTTCTGTTGCTCACTTTCCATGTCTCAGCATCTCTTCTGTTGCTCACTTTCCATGTCTCAGCATCTCTTCTGTTGCTCACTTTCCATGTCTCAGCATCTCTTCTGTTGCTCACTTTCCATGTCTCAGCATCTCTTTTTTTGTATTTTTATTTCTCCATCTGTTTCACTCTCTTTCTCTCTCTCCATTATCCCTCTGTTTCGCTCTCGCTCTCTCTCTGGGAAGACAGTGGCTGTGGTAGGGCTGAATACGGAGGTGTTTAAAGCCAGCTTTTCATCCTCCACGCTTTTCAGAATATATATATTACAGTGTCCATTTATCTGGCATGGCCCCATTGTTACAGGCTATATACTTCACATGGTGCTTTTACTCCCAAAATGTATGTGTGTCTCCCCTGACCCTTCTGCTGAACTGATGTACAAAGCAGAAGAAATAGATTACATTTCAATTTGTGAAGTTGGCAAAAACAAGAAATGCTTGAGCTGCTGTTTCTGATTCGTAGTTGTGTGGTGAAATACCTGTTGTGAGACTCTGTGCATGTGTAGCAGTAACTGGCTGACTTACAGGTCAGACTGGAAGCATTTACTGGTAGATTGGCCTGAGGTCATGGAATGAATGTGAAGGGATGATGTACTAGGAGATAATATTTTCCTTACATTTTATTACACTTTGTCTATATTACCATAGTCCAAGATAATGTAGCTAAGTTAGCATGTTGCGACTCTACCAACTGTCTTTGTTTTTTGCTCAGTTTTTAGCGTGCTCGCCTTCGGAGCTAAGGGCCCCCAATTCACGTCAATATCGTTCGACAACTTTATGAGTCCTAAAACAGCAACTCCTTTCGTGCCTGTCACGCACATTTAGTCATTCCCACTTTATGCTTAGTAGTGTTTTTCTCCACACTTTCCCTCAGCTTCCAGCCAGCGAGACTGGGCAAGAAGGACCTGAACGGGAACTTCTGCCGTAACCCCAAGAACGAGAGCAGTGGGCCCTGGTGTTTCACTACAGACCCAGAGGTCAGGCACCAAGAGTGTGGCCTGCCTCAGTGCTCCCAAGGTAACACCTCAACCAGCAGAGTCCAATTACACGTTGGGGACAGTTTCCCAGACAATGATTAAGCCTAGTGCTGGATTTAAGAGCACTTTCAATGGAGATTATTTTTAGTCTAGGACTAGAATTAATCTGTGCTCGGAAAGCTGCCCCTTTGGTTTGCCCAACATAGACATCTTTGGAATGTATGAGGTGGCCCACGGTGATATGTCATTTACTGGAGTGAAGCTGGTTTGTTGGTGAAAAGTAGCCCTGTTTTTGGAAGTTTTTTTCAACTGTACTCTGCTTGCTAATAGTGTACCACTACAGTCTGATAACAACCCTCTGTTATCCTGATAACAACCTAGAAAAACATATCTTGTGCTCTTGTAGCCGAACAACAATGTTGTTTTTGACGCCCCAGGGAATCCCAATTCACTACCGTATCAAGAAATGTTTAGTATGCTAGTATCTTAGTTCTCATTGAATATTGTACAAAGATTGAGAGATAAGCATGTTGCTAACATTATTAAAGTGATCAACTTTACAATAAGATAAAAGTCAGACTGTTTAGTCATCTTTAATCGTGCTTCCCTCTTTAATATAGTGTCGAAAACATGTTCTATGCCATTGTGGGAAGGTTGTGCTAACGTTGTTTTTGCGTTTGCAGTGGAGTGTATGAGGTGTAACGGGGAAGACTACAAAGGGCCGATGGATCACACAGATAGCGGGAAGGAGTGTCAGAGATGGGATTCATCCAAGCCCCACAGACACCCCTACCAACCTAAAAAGTGAGTAAGGAAACCCATAGCCTTATGTATTTATAGCACAGTAAGTTATGGCTAACGTTACTTACTTTTAAATGAAGTATTCCTTTTCATTACTTCAATGTCAATTGTTTGTGATCTTTGGATTAGCCCACTGCTGTTAGTTAGTCAACCTTATTGTATGCAGTGAATGTGGTGAAGGTCTGTGGATGAAAGCCTGAGTGACTCTCCCCCATTGACGTGTATATGTATAGTCAGACCAACCGCACTGCAGTCCCTCATCAAGTTCTACACACACACACACACACACACACACACACACACACACACACACACACACACACACACACACACACACACACACACACACACACACACACACACACACACACACACACACACACACACACACACACACACACACACACACACACACACACACACACACAACCTACACAGCTGCACAAGCACTCCCTCTATCCTAATACACAGGAGATGAACCCATGTAGCATAACTCTCTCTCTCTGTCTTTTTCCTATTTTTCCCTGTCTTTCTTCACAGGTACCCTGATAAAGGGCTGAATGACAACTACTGTCGGAATCCGGACAACCGTCTGCGTCCGTGGTGTTACACCCTGGACCCACAAACACCCTGGGAGTACTGCAACATCAGTGTGTGTGGTGAGTGTGTACACTTTCCTACGGTCTTCCTCTTTATCCCAAACAGTGAAAACTGTCTAATGCTACTGGGATGGCATACCAACGCTGAGAGTGTGGAAGGACAGACATGTTAGATCATCAGTCTGCTTTTGTGTTCTCAGTGTTCTGTTGGGTTGTGCTGTGTTGTGTTGGGTCGAGGTGGAGAAGGAAGCACTCACATAGTAAAGAAGAATAATGGATGGTACACATTTTCCTACACACACCTCATCCGGATCCTCATTAATGCGATGTCACAGCTCCCTCTATGAGAGAGGGGCCCCCTGTCCCTCCCAATACTTTACCATTCTCTCACATACATTCCCTATTCCCTTTCAATAAACAATATATTCCCACACAACTTCACTAAACAAACCATCATCTCCCCATTAGTCCTTCATAGCAGCGGAATACAATACTAGACTCCCACAGAATTCAATAGAACTCTTCAAAATTTTGATGTATGTATCTGTATGGGGATTCTACTGTGATCAGAGGGGAAGAGAGTGGACCACACTGAGTCTGTAGCAGGGCTTTCTAATTTTATTTAACCAGGAAAGAGCCTGGAGGTTAGAAACCTCTTTTGCGAGGGCAACCACTGTGATTGATGTGGTGCTTTTAGGGAGGACCGAGTTGTGGTTCTGGGAGTGCCAAAGTTTTTTTTGGTAGAGGGGCCACAATGGTGGTTTTGGGGGATAACGAGATAAGTATAGGAGCCTTCCAAAGGAGACAGGGAGAGGCTTTGTTTGGGATATTTAGTGTTTCATGTGACTCTAAGCTGAAAGCTTTTTACCTCAGAGTGAGGACAAGTAGGCTGTGTTTGTCAACTGTAGGGGAGGGAGAGTTTGACGGTTTAAAACGCTTAATTCAGACCACTCAAACACAACAAAGCACTATGAAACTTTTATTGTTGGTCAAATCCTAACTTCCACTTCAAATTTGTACTAAGGCTGGGTTTACACAGGCAGCTTAATTGTAATTGGGCAAAAGATCACAATTGGGTTGCTTGTGTAAACTCATCTGTAGTCATGCATTGATGTCAATGGAAGACTAACTAGAAATGTCCCTTTTAAGTGGACATTAGGATTCAGCCTTATGACATATATTAACTGTAGGGGAGTAGCCAAAATGGCTCAATAGCTACTGACACAGATAGTTCCAATAGATTGGGAGGCATTGGGAGTAATGTTCATCATCGTTATCAACAGAACACACAGGCGCCATAGTTGTAACACCATGGATGTTGAAACATAACAGATTGTCAGAAGTGTTGTAGAAAGCAAGGCCCACTGAAACCCTGGCACAACAACTGAGGACTTGACAAGATGGGAGGATGAGAGGGCGTGCTAGTGTGTTGGGGGGTTCGCTGTGTGTGTGTGTGTGTGTGTGTGTGTGTGTGTGTGTGTGTGTGTGTGTGTGTGTGTGTGTGTGTGTGTGTGTGTGTGTGTGTGTGTGTGTGTGTGTGTGTGTGTGTGTGATGAAAAAGAGGATAGAAACCACTTTTAGACAGTTTGATATTCTTCATCCAAAGGGATGTTCAACACTGACCTTGAGCCCACGGCCCCGCCGGGCTGAGGACCGTGATTTACAACCTGGGAGTAAAAAATAATTTGTCCAGATGGATTCTGCACTGCCTAACCTGTAGATAACAAAGGTGACCCGACGTTAGATGCCGGCATGCATTACATCAAGCCAAAAGAACATCCTCCTTCTGTCCTCCTCTCCAAACATTCCCTTCCTTTTTTTCTGACCGCGGCTCATTTATCAAACAGTATAGAAACACAAATCCCTCAAATCCGGAGGGGTTGCAGAAATTCCAAAAAATCCATCCCTGTACACTGTAACATAAAAAAAGCGGAGTTCTGAGATTTTTCGGGATCGTTTTTTGGAGACCAGAGGGCCAGGAAGCCTTGTTAAGCGGGCTGAATGTAGGGTTGTTTTTTGGAGACCAGAGGGCCAGGAAGCCTTGTTAAGCGGGCTGAATGCAGGGTTGTTTTTTGGAGACCAGAGGGCCAGGAAGCCTTGTTAAGCGGGCTGAATGCAGGATTGTTTTTTGGAGACCAGAGGGCCAGGAAGCCTTGTTAAGCGGGCTGAATGCAGGGTTGTTTTTTGGAGACCAGAGGGCCAGGAAGCCTTGTTAAGCAGGCTGAATGCAGGATTGTTTTTTGGAGACCAGAGGGCCAGGAAGCCTTGTTAAGCAGGCTGAATGCAGGATTGTTTTTTGGAGACCAGAGGGCCAGGAAGCCTTGTTAAGCGGGCTGAATGCAGGGTCATTTTTTGGAGACCAGAGGGCCAGGAAGCCTTGTTAAGCGGGCTGAATGTAGGGTTGTTTTTTGGAGACCAGAGGGCCAGGAAGCCTTGTTAAGCGGGCTGAATGCAGGGTTGTTTTTTGGAGACCAGAGGACCAGGAAGCCTTGTTAAGCAGGCTGAATGCAGGATTGTTTTTTGGAGACCAGAGGGCCAGGAAGCCTTGTTAAGCGGGCTGAATCCAGGGTTGTTTTTTGGAGACCAGAGGGCCAGGAAGCCTTGTTAAGCGGGCTGAATGCAGGATTGTTTTTTGGAGACCAGAGGACCAGGAAACCTTGTTAAGCGGGCTGAATGCAGGGTTGTTTTTGGAGACCAGAGGACCAGGAAGGCTTGTTAAGTGGGCTGAATGCAGGGTTGTTTTTTGGAGACCAGAGGGCCAGGAAGGCTTGTTAAGTGGGCTGAATGCAGGGTTGTTTTTTGGAGACTCTGTCTGGCCAGGAAGCCTTGTTAAGCGGGCTAAATGCAGGATTGTTTTTTGGAGACCAGAGGACCAGGAAACCTTGTTAAGCGGGCTGAATGCAGGGTTGTTTTTGGAGACCAGGGGACCAGGAAGGCTTGTTAAGTGGGCTGAATGCAGGGTTGTTTTTGGAGACCAGAGGACCAGGAAGCCTTGTTAAGCAGGCTGAATGCAGGGTTGTTTGGCTTGGCGGTGAGTACCACATCCATCAGGCCTTCGTTATAGTAACCCACCCTTACAGTCACACATGTAAGAGGCCAAGCTACCCAAGCAATAGGGATCTAGCTAGGCTCAACCCACACATGCACGTTCTTCCTGACAAAACCTGGTATGGTACACTGTACACCATGAATGAGGCCAGTACAGTATAGGATAGAGGGGATTCGCAGATGCTAGATAGTAGAGATTCTCTTTTTGTAGCCCTTTGTAGAGCTTTGAGAGCTATGTTTGAAAAGTACTTAAGTATTTTAGTACTTAACGGATAAAGATATTAGATACCCAAACTAAACCTTTCTAAACCCTTTCTAAACTCCCTCAAAAATCTGTTGGATATCAGAAACTCAGATTTTCAGATACTCTTCATCTGTTTTTATACCCACTTTGTCCTGACACTCAGATATGTGATACCCAATACCCTATAACCTACCCTGGCTGTCCAGTCTGTTTGTGCTATTAGCCTACTACTCTCTGTGTTCGTTTATTGAATGGCATGACAGATATAGAAGGGTTGGCTACAGCCCATTCCCATTAGTCTGATAATGCAAGTCTGTGGTCTGTTGTAGTGTTGGTTTCGGTATGTCTCGTGGTGGGGCACCACTGTTTTGGATAAATAGACAGATTATAGACCATACAGTACTACAGATATAGGATGTTAATTTGATCACTCTTATTTTGCTGAGAATTTTCCTGCACCGTGGAAAATGCAGAGGTTTGTGATTTACATAAGTTCAATGAAAACTCGCACACACTGTATATTAACAGTATTGCACTTTTCATTTAGCTAATAGCCTAACCACCGATCAAGCAACATTATGGACTGAACAGGATGATTTTGCTTCGATAATGCTGGTCAAATTAAGATCCTACATCTGGACTGACTGTTTAGGATCATTTGTCTCTAGGCTAAACATTCTCTGTGAGATTCATCTTTCTTTTCCCTCTCTCCCTCTTTTCTTTCTCCCTTCTTCCTGCCTCTCTCTCTCCCTCCTGTCTTCTCTGTCTGGTTTCTCTCTCCCTCCTGTCTTCTCTGTCTGGTTTCTCTCTCCCTCCTGTCTTCTCTGTCTGGTTTCTCTCCCCCTCCTGTCTTCTCTGTCTGGATTCTCTCCCCCTCCTGTCTTCTCTGTCTGGTTCCGCCTTCTCTGTCTGGTTTCTCCCTCTCTCTCCCTCCTGTATTCTCTGTCTGGTTTCTCTCTCCCTCCTGTATTCTCTGTCTGGTTTCTCTCTCCCTCCTGTCTTCTCTGTCTGGTTTCTCTCTCCCTCCTGTCTTCTCTGTCTGGTTTCTCTCTCCCTCCTGTCTTCTCTGTCTGGTTTCTCTCTCCCTCCTGTCTTCTCTGTCTGGTTTCTCTCTCCCTCCTGTCTTCTCTGTCTGGTTTCTCTCTCCCTCCTGTCTTCTTTGTCTGGTTTCTCTCTCCCTCCTGTCTTCTCTGTCTGGTTTCTCTCTCCCTCCTGTCTTCTCTGTCTGGTTTCTCCCTCTCTCTCCCTCCTGTCTTCTCTGTCTGGTTTTTCCCTCTCTCTCCCTCCTGCCTTCTCTGTCTGGTTTCTCTCTCCCTCCTGCCTTCTCTGTCTGGTTTCTCCCCTGTCGACGTCTTTACATTCTTCTTTCTGTCTATCATCTCCCCTCATCTTATCTATTGCTCATCTCTCATCCTAAATCCTCTTTCTCTCTCTCTCTGTTTTCATACCTCTCTCTCAACTTCCTTCTTCTCCCCCTCTCTGTCTCAGACCCAGGTAATGACTCTGATGTGGATGCTACATCGTCGTGTTTCAGGGAGCAGGGACAGAGTTACCACGGTACTGTGAGCGTCACCCCGTCGGGCGTCACATGTCAACGCTGGGACTCCCAGTTCCCCCATAACCACACCTACAGCCCGCAGAATTACAAGTGCAAGTGAGTGATGATGTCATTCAATACCCACATGGGTTTTCTTTTGTTTCTGTCACTGGTACGAGAAATATAGGGAAACGGACACATACAGTCATATTATTACGTATGTCCACGTGGGAAGCAGCTATTTAACCAGTGTGTACGTATCTCTCTCTTACATCACAGAGACCTGAGAGAGAACTACTGTCGGAACCCAGATGGTGCAGAGATCCCATGGTGCTTCACTACAGATCCTAACCAGAGACTAGCCTTCTGCACCAATATACCCCGGTGTGAGACAGAGAACATCGACACAGAAGGTGAGACACAGTTGACATGATCCTCCAACCCGGCACCCAAAGACTTTGATGGAAGGACTATTGTGTTGAGCATGCCAATTATTGATTCTACTGAGACACAACACCACACAGCACACTGGCCCCATACAATACATCAGAATCACCACCACCTTTATTCACTTAGTACACCCAGAATTACATGTTGCATTCTGGTTCTCCCACAGTAAACAGACTGAATAGGCAGCTTCATTTACATGAATAATAATATTGAATTTACAAAAATCCACATGCTGTATGTACACATTAATCAGCAAAAAATGTATATACATTTGAGGTCGGAAAGTTTACATGTACCTTAGCAAAATACATTTAAACTCAGTATTTCCCAATTCCTGACAATTAATCCCTGTTTTAGGTCAGTTAGGATCACCACTTTATTTTAAGAATGTGAAACGTCAGAATAATAGTAAAGAATTATTTATTTCAGCTTTTATTTCTTTCATCACATTCCCAGTGGGTCAGAAGTTTACATACTGAATTAGTTTTTGGTAGCATTGCCTTTAAATTGTTTAACTTGGGTCAAACTTTTTAGGTAGCCTTCCACAACCTTCCCACAAAAAGTTGGGTGAATTTTGGCCCATTTCTCCTGACAGAGCTGGTGTAACTGAGTCAGGTTTGTAGGCCTCCTTGCTCGCACATGCTTTTTCAGTTCTGCCCACAAATGTTTTATGGGATTGAGGTCAGGGCTTTGTGATAGCCACTCCAATACCTTGACTTTGTTGTCCTGTAGCCAATTTGCCACAACTTTGGAAGTGTGCTTGGGGTCATTGTCCATTTGGAAGAGCCATTTGCAACCAAGCTTTAACTTCCTGACTGATGTCTTGAGATGTTGCTTCAATATATCCACATACTTTTCCTACCTTATGATGCCCTCTATTTTGTGAAGTGCACCAGTCCCTCCTGCAGCAAAGCACCCCCACAACATGATGCTGCCACCCCCGTGCTTCATGGTTGGGATGGTGTTCTTCGGCTTGCAAGCATCCCCCTTTTTCCTCCAAACATAACTGTGGTCATTATGTCAAACAGTTGTATTTTTGTTTCGTCAGACCAGAGGACTTTTCTCCAAAAAGTACGATGTTTGTCCCCATGTGCAGTTTCAAACCGTAGTCTGGCTTTTTCATGGTGGTTTTGGAGCAGTGGCTTCTTCCTTGCTGAGCGGCCTTTCAGGTTATGTCGATAGGTACAAAAATATCTATATCCACAGTAAAACGAGTCCTATGTTTCCTCCAGCATCTTCACAAGGTCCTTTGCTGTTGTTCTGGGATTGATTTGCACTTTTCACACCAAATAACGTTCATCTCTGGGAGACTGAACGCGTCTCCTTCCTGAGCGGTATGACGGCTGCTTGGTCCCATGGTGTTTATACTTGCGTACTGTTGTTTGTACAGATGAACATGGTACCTTCAGGTTTTTGTAAATTGCTCCCAAGGATGAACCAGATTTGAGGAGGTCTAAAAAAAAAAATCTGAGGTCTTGGCTGATTTCTTTTGATTTTCCCATGATGTCAAGCAAAGAGGCACTGAGTTTGAAGATAGGCCTTGAAATGCATCCACAGGTACACCTCCAATTGACTCAAATTATGTAAATTAGCCTATCAGAAGCTTCTAAAGCCATGACATAATTTTCTGGAATTTTTCAAGCTGTTTAAAGAAACAGTCAACTTAGTGTATGTAAACTTCTGACCTACTAGAATTGTGATAGAGGGAAATAATCTGTATGTAAACAATTTTTGGAAAAATGACAAAGTAGATGTCCTAACCGACTTGCCAAAACTCTAGTTTGTTAACAAGAAATGTGTGGAGTGGTTGAAAAACGAGTTGTAATGATTCCAACCTAAGTGTATGTAAACTTCCGACTTCAACTGTATGTGCAGGTTACGGATGTTTAAACAATATACTGTATGCTATTTGAATGACTACATATGTGGTGTAATCGGGTGTATGGCTTGCTATGTACTGTATTTGCAATTGACCTCTAAACTTCAGCTGCAATATATTGAGAATGAGCTGTGGTCGCTTACTGAAACAGACTACTGGCAGTCTTTTGGGCATGGTTGGTTTTGGTTTGGTTGCCCTACAAATTCATTTTCCTCAAATTACAAAAAGAAACAACAAATGGTCAGACAGCAATTCAACGTTTGCTGGAATTTTCTCTCTCATACATGTCTATGCTTTGCATTTCAAAAGAGCTTTCTGGAGGAAAAGAGTGCTTTGGTCACTACAGTTACCTCTGGTTCTGCTTAGCAACAGTCGATATGGGGGAGAAATCTTCCTGTCTCTTTTATTCCATTTGGGAACCACCAATTCTAGATTGGCCCAACATGTTCAATTGATCCAAACCACAAATCGAGCCCAGTTTCAACGTGCCTTTTTTACAACGTGCCTTTTTTAATATCAGAATGTTATCTCTCAGTGGACCTACACACACAAAAACATGTTGATTCAATGTACAATTGTAAGGCAACCAGCTGCAATGGGATTGTGAGTTTTGCTCAACAACATTTCTGTTGAACAAACTAACAATCCTATTGCAGCCGGTAGCCTAACAATTTTACGTTGAATCAACATCTTTTGTTCTACACTGTGGGTATAGTTGTGTTCTACACTGTGGGTATAGCTGTGTTCTACACTGTGGGTATAGCTGTGTTCTACACTGTGGGTATAGCTGGGTTCTACACTGTGGGTATAGCTGTGTTCTACACTGTGGCTATAGCTGTGTTCTACACTGTGGGTATAGCTGTGTTCTACACTGTGGGTATAGCTGTGTTCTACACTGTGGGTATATCTGTGTTCTACAGTGTGGCTATAGCTGTGTTCTACACTGTGGATATAGCTGTGTTCTACAGTGTGGCTATAGCTGTGTTCTACAGTGTGGCTATAGCTGTGTTCTACACTGTGTGTCTAGCTGTGTTCTACACTGTGGGTATAGCTGTGTTCTACACTGTGGGTATAACTGTGTTCTACACTGTGGGTATAGCTGTGTTCTACACTGTGGGTATATCTGTGTTCTACACTGTGGGTATAACTGTGTTCTACACTGTGGGTATAGCTGTGTTCTACACTGTGGGTATAACTGTGTTTTACACTGTGGGTATATCTGTGTTCTACAGTGTGGCTATAGCTGTGTTCTACACTGTGGGAATAGCTGTGTTCTACACTGTGGGTATAGTTGTGTTCTACACTGTGGGTATAGCTGTGTTCTACACTGTGGGTATAGCTGTGTTCTACAGTGTGGCTATAGCTGTGTTCTACACTGTGGGTATAGCTGTGATCTACACTGTGGGTATAGCTGTGTTCTACACTGTGGGTATAACTGTGTTCTACACTGTGGGTATAGCTGTGTGTGTGTGCGTGCGTTCGTGTCTGTGAGAGAGAGCGAGAGAGACTGTAGATGGTAATCTCAATAAGACACATATAGGGTCGGTTTAAGACTACTCTGTGTTTTATTTTCTCCTTCTCTCTATCTCTGTCTGTCCCAGATTGTTATGAGGACAATGGAGGGAATTACACAGGCAATTTATCCAAGACCAGATCAGGAATTCCCTGTGGACTGTGGGAAAATCATAGCAACAGGTAAGGTAAACCTCTTACATCACACACACTTACCAGCCATACACAACTGGAACTTACCTCTCAATCCATATTCACATGACAAAAAGTAGAACTATGGGTTCAAGAAATGTATGTGAAGGTTTCTTTGACATTTACAAATTCTCTGTCTTTTTTGAATAACTGTTTATTGACGAGGTATTTCCCGTCGCTTAGAGAAAATCCCCTTGTAAATGAATAAAGCCACGCCGTGAAAACAAACAACGACAGGAAATCAGGGGCCCTACCCGGGTCAGTCCTGGGCCTGCTATTATTTGTCTAGCTGACAGAGAGGAAGCCTTACGGTGCTTTCAGAACTTCCAGAACAAGCCACCGTGGAGGGGCGCATAGTCTGCCCCTCTCTCCACATCCGTGTGCCCCCATGCTAAAGTACCGTAGCTAACGTTGGCCCCGGCTGTTAGAATTACTTCATTTAAAGGAATTTAAAAGCCAAAATGGCAGCGACAGATGGACATGTGCCAGAGCTGACCCGTGACCCCAGGAAGTGCTTTCTCGGCCCGGCAGATCAAAGCCAATCAGCTTCCCTCATGTGGCCCGCAGCCAGTGAGTCTGCCCCTCGCACAAGGTCAAGGGGTCGGCGCAGAAAAACGGCGGAAAGGTTACGGCTTGTTTAACATTGGCGGGGGAAGTGAAATGATCTTCACACTGGCTGACAAATCGGTTTCCCCCTCTCCTCACATTGTGTTTTTCTGAATCCTGATCCAAGCCCTCCAACAAATTGATCATATCTAAAGATATTCCAATTATTTTGAATGTATGAAGGATTGGAATTGCTGTTTAAACAAGACTTCCGAAGGCATCTGTTTAGGCTCGGTTTAGTCTATGTGCAGTGAAGTATACGACCAGATCTTGAGTCCACGTTTACAGTGTTTGGACTGTATCTTTGAGTTGAGTCTGTAGCTTCTTCCTTGTCTGAACCGTGGTGATTGCTGGGATTGCATATTTTCATATTCCCCAGAGCACTCTTCACAAAACTCCTTTGCTTCCTTGTAAGGCCTCTGCATAGCTGGAACTCTGAGGATTCACTGCCCCGATAATAACAGCTGAGTCAAAGTTTCCAACCTCAATGCAGTTATGGTGTCAGACTTTTCCATGTGTATGTATGCATGTGTGTGTGCCTACGTACAGTATATGTGTATCTACAGTATGTGTCTCTGTGTGTATGTGCTTATGCATGTGTCCTCATATATGTTGTGTTTTCCAGTGGAGAATCCAGCGTGGGTTTGGAGAGGAACCTGTGCAGGAATCCAGACCAGGATAAGCACGGTCCCTGGTGTCACACTACGGACCCCTCTATCCCATGGGACTACTGCAAGCTCAAACGCTGTAAGAATACAAAACACTGTCTTCATCCAATCTCTGTCTCATCCCCTATACACTCCTACATCTACCCTTCACATACCCTTCATCGAGCCTACATCTACTCTTCATCTACCCGTCATCCACCCTACATCTTCCTACATCGACCCTACATCGACCCTACATCTACCCTTCATCTACCCTTCATCGACCCTACATCTACCCTATACCTACCCTACATCTTCCTACATCTACCCTTCATCGACCCTACATCTACCCTATACCTACCCTACATCTTCCTACATCTACCCTTCATCGACCCTACATCTACCCTATACCTACCCTACATCTTCCTACATCGACCCTACATCAACCCTACATCTACCCTATACCTACCTTACATCTACATCTACCCTTCATCGACCCTACATCTTCCTACATCTACCCTTCATCGACCCTACATCTACCCTATACCTACCCTACATCTACCCTACATGCTATGTAATCAATAATGGAGATGGTTGAGTCAGCCATGCTCGTGTGGTGAGTAACCTTGTCTTGTGTTAGCTCCCTGAGCTAGTGCCTAGGCTTTAGCTCAGACGGTTAACATAGTATTGTCGTGCACAGGAGACCTGAGTTCCGACCCAGTAGGTCTCATCAGCGGCCCAATCATCAGATGATGCTTCGTCTTCAATTACATTTCATTTGCTGAATGTCATTGAAGAAAAGTCCAGTGAAAAGTCCAGCTACACTCATAACTTTCATAGTGTTGTTCCATCGATCTTATGTGACATCAACAACACAGCAATGATCTTATTTCCATGAGTAATATAGCTATCGCTTTGTTTGTGACGTTTCCGTTGGCGTGATTATTGCACATTTGTAATACTACAATGAATTACGTAGTCTAACGACTGAAATTTGCCGCAAAGCTTCACTTACATCACTTGTTACAGTTATGTTATGGCTGAGTGCAGTGGTTTCGCTGAGCTAACTGGCACAGAACGGACACACTCTAACTCCAAACAGATGTCCAATCTCATCCAGACCACGTTTATTATTTGCAAAGCCATTCACTGATTCAGAGTTTAGTGATTTGTTTTTGTTGTACCCTATATCATCTTTGGCGGACTGTAATCGGTTCACATTGATGGGGAGCTTTTTCAAGTGGCATCAGGGTTATATCTCCGTAATGTAAAACATGTCGATCTGTGAAGTTTTTGGGTGCTTGGCTGGAGGAAACGTATTTGCTGTGGGTTCAATTCAATATAGCCGCCCAACTGCAATGCAGATAGATGCAGAGATCATTTGAGCTAGGACTAAATGGTAGGAATAGTTTTGAAGAGGGGAGTTGAGGTTGCGTGCTTTGTATGTTAATGTTGAGTGGGTTCATGTGAAATATGTCATATCCTGTCTTTGTGAGGTCCGTGTGTTGAATTGTTGAATTGTTTTGTTTCAGGTGATACGTCTCCGAACATCTCTGCCCACCCAAGAAGTGAGTGTCATATTAATGTGTCTCTTACTTACTATTCACCTTCTCTCTCTCTCTCTCTCTTTCTGTTTCTCTTTCTGTTTCTCTTTCTGTTTCTCTTTCTGTTTCTCTTTCTGTTTCTCTTTCTGTTTCTCTCTTTCTCTCTCGCGCTCTCTCGCGCTCTCTCGCGCTCTCGCGCTCTCTCTTCCTCACGCTCTCTCGCTCTCTCGCGCTCTCTCTTCCTCGCGCTCTCTCTTCCTCTCTCTCTCTTCCCCTCTCTCTCTTTGTATATCTCCCTCTATTCCTAACTTTCTCTTATAGCTGTACAGTTTATTTATTGCCTGAGTTCATGCTTGGCTGGACAACTCATTACTCCCGCTGCCATTCAATGAAGTTGAACCTGGACCAAGCATACTCTCTTCTTTAGTAATAATAGAAAGTAAACGTATTTCCCCAGAGTCTAACCCAGATGAGTTGTCTTCTCTCTTACCCCAAGGCATCTCTCTCGTGTCTAAGACATCCTGTTTCATCCACAAGACCACCCGGATTGTTGGAGGAGCCCAGGTCCACAAAGCTAAGGATGGTAGTTGGGTTGTCAGCATCCAGAAAGGGTAAGAGCCCTCCTCACAGGAACACCACTGCTGACGGCACAGGGACACCCCTACTAAATGCACAGGAACACCCCTACTAAATGCACAGGGACACCCCTACTAAATGCACAGGAACACCCCTATTGAATGCACAGGAACACCCCTACTGAATGCACAGGAACACCCCTACTGAATGCACAGGAACACCACTACTGAATGCACAGGAACACCACTACTGAATGCACAGGAACACCACCACTGAATGCACAGGAACACCACTACTGAATGCACAGGAACACCACTACTGGATGCGTGACTGACCTGGGTTTGAACCCACATCTCTTGCGCAGGACAGTGTTAGCCAATAGAGCTAAAATGCATTAGGTATGGGAGCTAACATAAGTCTTAGGTTAGCCAGCTGAGCTGAAGTCTAGGCATTGAGGTCTCAGGCCAAGTGACTCATCACATAAGCATGGTACACCTAGTTTGATTCTTCTGTTGGTTTGCAAGGCAAACAAGTGCTCCTGCTATATCATTTTACGCTAAACACTTTTCAGCAAAGTGCCATTTTGTTATTGCTCTGAAGAGGAAGTCCTTAAAGGGTATTAGTTTTGGCAGCTCTATGTTTGTGCTAAAACACAGCTGTACATTCTTAGAAAAAATGGTTCCAAAAAGGTTATTCGGCTGTCCCCGTAGGAGCACCCTTTTTGGTCCCAGGTACAACCCCTTGGGTTCCATGTAGAGCCCTCTGTGGAAAGGGTTCTACCTGGAACCAAAAGGGTTCTACCTGGAACCAAAAAGGGTTCTGCTTCTGAAGAACCCTTTTAGGTTTTGGATTGCACCTTTTTTTTCTAAGAGTGTACTGAACTTTGTTGTATGAAAGACTTGACATGCCCATGTGTTTTATGTGCTGTATCTGCAGCCTTCTGTTCAAAGACAAATAGAGGGAAGACATTAATATAAAAACATTGATGGAAGTTGAAGACTCACGTAACATAGGCAGGTTAAACTTGGACTCACTTGAAAAAAATGAAATAATAACAAAAAATAAACCACAGAGACAAAATGATTGGCTGCTGAGCAAATGCATGTTTCCACGTTCAAACTACCCATTTTACCGGATACTTCAACATCAATCAAAATACTTCTGCTGCTGTTTCATTAGCTTTTTGCTCTGGAACCCTTTTCCACCTCTCATTACTTAGAGTCATACTCTATGTCAGTGGTGACCAAACTTTATTGAGCCGAGATCACTTTCTGAGTCAAAATGCAGGCGTAGATCTACCGCTCAGATTCAGTTTTAAACATGACTTTAAAAAACGAAACCCTATTCAACATGAACCTATTAAAAACAGTCCAAGGAATGCCTTGGAGATCGACCAGTCCAGGAGCGAATTGGCCATCTGGCAATTCTGGCAAATGCCAAATGGCCTTAACCAGTTTTTGGTCGAAATGGACACATTATCAAAAACAAAAACTGAAAAAGTGACATGGCCTGTTAAGATTTTTTTTTAAAGATTTTTGTGCAATTTCTTTTTTATACAGTGGCCACTTTACCTGTCATGTTTTGTCTTTGATCAACATGTCTTGTCCCTGTGCTTCCCTCTGCTGGTCTTATTAGGTTCTTTCCCTCTTTCTATCCTTCTCTCTCCTCCTCCCTTTCTCCCTCTCCCGCTGTCTCTCTCTATCGTTCCGTTCCTGCTCCCAGCTGTTTCTCATTCTCCTAAACGACCTCATTTACTCTTTCACACCTGTTCCCTATTTTGCCCTCATTAGAGTTCCTATTTCTTCCTCTGTTTTCCGCTTCAGTCCTTGTCGGATTCTTGTTTGATGTTTGCTGTTCTGTGTCCTTGTTCCGCCCTGTCGTGTTTTTGCCTTCATCAGATGCTGCGTGTGAGCAGGTGTCTAGTGGTCGCGTCTCCAGTCGTTCATCTCTACTGACGAGAGGATTTCAGTTTTCCTGTTTTGTTTTTACCTTAGATGTATCAGGAGTATCGTTTTTGCCTAAGACTGGAATAAAGACTCTGTTTCTATTACGTCGCTTTTGGGTCCTCCTTCATCAGTTAACAGAAGAATCCGACCAAGAATGGACCCAGCGACTACGGATTCTCGCAAGACTGCCATCGAGATCCAGGGAGAAATGCTCGGCAGACACGAGCAGGAATTGTCTGCTGCTCGTCATGCCGTTGAGACCCTGGCCGCTCATGTTTCCGATCTCTCAGGACAGTTTCAGAGTCTTCGTCTCGTGCCACCAGCTACTTCCTGGTCTTCCAAGTCTCCGGAACCTAGGGTTAATAACCCACCTTGTTACTCTGTCACCTTGTTACTCTTGTTACCCACCTTGTTACTCTTGTTACTCTGTTAATAACCCACCTTGTTACTCTGTGTCGCTCCTTTCTCACCCAGTGTGATATTGTGTTCTCTCTCCAGCCCAACACATACTTAGGAGAGAGAGCTCGGATCGCTTACGTCATATCGCTCCTTACTGGTCGGGCTCGGGAGTGGGGCACAGCTATCTGGGAGGCAAGGGCTGAGTGTTCTAACGTTTATCAGAACTTTAAGGAGGAGATGATACGCGTTTTTGATCGTTCTGTTTTTGGGAAGGAGGCTTCCAGGGTCCTGGCTTCCCTATGTCAAGGTGATCGATCCATAACGGATTACTCTATAGAGTTTCGCACTCTTGCTGCATCCAGTGACTGGAACGAGCCGGCGTTGCTCGCTCGTTTTCTGGAGGGACTTCACGCTGAGGTTAAGGATGAGATTCTCTCCCGGGAGGTTCCTTCCAGCGTGGACTCTTTGATTGCACTCGCCATCCGCATAGAACGACGGGTAGATCTTCGTCACCGAGCTCGTGGAGGAGAGCTCGCGTTAACGGTGTTTCCCCTCTCCGCATCTCAACCATCTCCTCCCACCGGCTCAGAGACTGAGCCCATGCAGCTGGGAGGTATTCGCATCTCGACTAAGGAGAGGGAACGGAGAATCACCAACCGCCTGTGCCTCTATTGCGGTTCTGCTGGACATTTTGTCATGTCATGTCCAGTAAAAGCCAGAGCTCATCAGTAAGCGGAGGGCTACTGGTGAGCGCTACTACTCAGGTCTCTCCATCAAGATCCTGTACTACCTTGTCGGTCCATCTACGCTGGACCGGTTCGGCTGCTTCCTGCAGTGCCTTGATAGACTCTGGGGCTGAGGGTTGTTTTATGGACGAAGCATGGGCTCGGAAACATGACATTCCTCTCAGACAGTTAGGGAGGCCCACGCCCATGTTCGCTTTAGATGGTAGTTCTCTCCCCAGTATCAGATGTGAGACACTACCTTTAACCCTCACAGTATCTGGTAACCACAGTGAGACCATTTCCTTTTTGATTTTTCGTTCACCTTTTACACCTGTTGTTTTGGGTCATCCCTGGCTAGTATGTCATAATCCTTCTATTAATTGGTCTAGTAATTCTATCCTATCCTGGAATGTTTCTTGTCATGTGAAGTGTTTAATGTCTGCTATACCTCCTGTTTCTTCTGTCCCCTCTACTCAGGAGGAACCTGGTGATTTGACAGGAGTACCGGAGGAATATCATGATCTACGCACGGTCTTCAGTCGGTCCAGAGCCAGCTCTCTTCCTCCTCACCGGTCGTATGATTGTTGTATTGATCTCCTTCCGGGGACCACTCCCCCTCGGGGTAGACTATTCTCTCTGTCGGCTCCCGAACGTAAGGCTCTCGAGGATTATCTGTCTGTTTCTCTCGACGCCGGTACTGTGGTGCCTTCTTCCTCTCCCGCCGGAGCGGGGTTTTTCTTTGTTAAGAAGAAGGACGGTACTCTGCGCCCCTGCGTGGATTATCGAGGGCTGAATGACATAACGGTTAAGAATCGTTATCCGCTTCCCCTTATGTCGTCAGCCTTCGAGATGCTGCAGGGAGCCAGGTTCTTTACTAAGTTGGACCTTCGTAACGCTTACCATCTCGTACGCATCAGAGAGGGGGACGAGTGGAAAACGGCGTTTAACACTCCGTTAGGGCATTTTGAATACCGGGTTCTGCCGTTCGGTCTCTCTAATGCTCCAGCTGTCTTTCAGGCATTAGTTAATGATGTACTGAGAGACATGCTGAACATCTTTGTTTTCGTTTACCTTGACGATATCCTGATTTTTTCACCGTCACTCGAGATTCATGTTCAGCACGTTCGACGTGTTCTCCAGCGCCTTTTAGAGAATTGTCTCTACGTGAAGGCTGAGAAGTGCGCCTTTCATGTCTCCTCTGTCACTTTTCTCGGTTCTGTTATTTCCGCTGAAGGCATTCAGATGGATCCCGCTAAGGTCCAGGCTGTCAGCGATTGGCCCGTTCCTAAGTCACGTGTCGAGTTGCAGCGCTTTCTCGGTTTCGCTAATTTCTATCGGCGTTTCATTCGTAATTTCGGTCAAGTGGCTGCCCCTCTCACAGCTCTGACTTCTGTCAAGACTTGCTTTAAGTGGTCCGGTTCCGCCCAGGGAGCTTTTGATCTCCTCAAGAAGCGTTTTACATCCGCCCCTATCCTTGTTACTCCTGACGTCACTAAACAATTCATTGTCGAGGTTGACGCTTCAGAGGTGGGCGTGGGAGCCATTCTGTCCCAGCGCTTCCAGTCTGACGATAAGGTTCATCCTTGCGCTTACTTTTCTCATCGCCTGTCGCCATCGGAACGCAACTATGATGTGGGTAACCGCGAACTGCTCGCTATCCGCTTAGCCATAGGCGAATGGCGACAGTGGTTGGAGGGGGCGACTGTTCCTTTTGTCGTTTGGACTGACCATAAGAACCTTGAGTACATCCGTTCTGCCAAACGACTTAATGCACGTCAAGCTCGTTGGGCGTTGTTTTTCGCTCGTTTCGAGTTCGTGATTTCCTATCGCCCGGGAAATAAGAACACCAAGCCTGATGCCTTATCCCGTCTTTTTAGTACTTCTGTGGTTTCTACCGACCCCGAGGGGATTCTCCCTGAAGGGCGTGTTGTCGGGTTGACTGTCTGGGGAATTGAGAGACAGGTAAAGCAAGCACTCACTCACACTGCGTCGCCGCGCGCTTGTCCTAGTAACCTTCTGTTTGTTCCTGTCTCTACTCGTCTGGCTGTTCTTCAGTGGGCTCATTCTGCCAAGTTAGCTGGCCACCCCGGCGTTCGGGGTACGCTTGCTTCTATTCGCCAGCGGTTTTGGTGGCCTACTCAGGAGCGGGACACGCGCCGTTTCGTGGCTGCTTGTTCGGACTGCGCGCAGACTAAGTCAGGTAACTCTCCCCCTGCCGGTCGTCTCAGACCGCTTCCCATTCCTTCTCGACCATGGTCTCACATCGCCTTAGACTTTATTACCGGTCTGCCTTCGTCTGCGGGGAAGACTGTGATTCTTACAGTTATCGATAGGTTCTCTAAGGCGGCACATTTCATTCCCCTCGCTAAGCTTCCTTCCGCTAAGGAGACGGCACAAATCATCATTGAGAATGTGTTCAGAATTCATGGCCTCCCGTTAGACGCCGTTTCAGACAGAGGTCCGCAATTCACGTCACAGTTTTGGAGGGAGTTCTGTCGTTTGATTGGTGCTTCCGTCAGTCTCTCTTCCGGGTTTCATCCCCAGTCTAACGGTCAAGCAGAAAGGGCCAATCAGTCGATTGGTCGCATTTTACGCAGCCTTTCGTTTCGAAACCCTGCGTCTTGGGCAGAACAGCTCCCCTGGGCTGAGTACGCTCACAACTCGCTTCCTTCGTCTGCTACCGGGCTATCTCCGTTTCAGAGTAGTCTTGGTTACCAGCCTCCTCTGTTCTCGTCCCAGCTCGCCGAGTCCAGCGTTCCCTCCGCTCAGGCTTTTGTCCAACGTTGTGAGCGCACTTGGAGGAGGGTCAGGTCTGCACTTTGCCGTTACAGGGCGCAGACTGTGAGAGCCGCCAATAAACGTAGGATTAAGAGTCCTAGGTATTGTCGCGGTCAGAGAGTGTGGCTTTCCACTCGTAATCTTCCCCTTACGACAGCTTCTCGCAAATTGACTCCGCGGTTCATTGGTCCGTTCCGTGTCTCTCAGGTCGTCAATCCTGTCGCTGTGCGACTGCTTCTTCCGCGACATCTTCGTCGCGTCCACCCTGTCTTCCATGTCTCTTGTGTCAAGCCTTTTCTTCGCGCTCCCGTTCGTCTTCCCTCCCCCCCTCCCGTCCGAGTCGAGGGCGCACCTATTTACAAGGTACGGAAGATCATGGATATGCGTTCTCGGGGACGTGGTCACCAGTATTTAGTGGATTGGGAGGGTTACGGTCCTGAGGAGAGGAGTTGGGTTCCATCTCGGGACGTGCTGGACCGTTCGTTGATTGATGATTTCCTTCGTTGCCGCCAGGGTTCCTCCTCGAGTGCGCCAGGAGGCGCTCGGTGAGTGGGGGGGTACTGTCATGTTTTGTCTTTGATCAACATGTCTTGTCCCTGTGCTTCCCTCTGCTGGTCTTATTAGGTTCTTTCCCTCTTTCTATCCTTCTCTCTCCTCCTCCCTTTCTCCCTCTCCCGCTGTCTCTCTCTATCGTTCCGTTCCTGCTCCCAGCTGTTTCTCATTCTCCTAAACGACCTCATTTACTCTTTCACACCTGTTCCCTATTTTGCCCTCATTAGAGTTCCTATTTCTTCCTCTGTTTTCCGCTTCAGTCCTTGTCGGATTCTTGTTTGATGTTTGCTGTTCTGTGTCCTTGTTCCGCCCTGTCGTGTTTTTGCCTTCATCAGATGCTGCGTGTGAGCAGGTGTCTAGTGGTCGCGTCTCCAGTCGTTCATCTCTACTGACGAGAGGATTTCAGTTTTCCTGTTTTGTTTTTACCTTAGATGTATCAGGAGTATCGTTTTTGCCTAAGACTGGAATAAAGACTCTGTTTCTATTACGTCGCTTTTGGGTCCTCCTTCATCAGTTAACATTACCAAGATGGGCCGGCCCGGTTTTCTGATAGGTTGTGCTACGGTCACAAAAACTCACATTCAAAGTCAAACGCGGCATCAACAAAGAGACCTGCTCCTCCCCGGGTGAACATTTCGTTTTTTCCCTAGCACTACCAACTCATCATAACGCTGTGATTATTTAAACCAGCTGTGCAAAAACCTAAATGTTCCACAGGACCGAGTTTGGGAAACCATGAGGTAGACAGCCAAGATCATGGATCATAAAAAACAAAAAGGGTGCTTAAAAATGTAGAAAGAACATATTCTACATTGTCACCTCACTCAAAATGTCCTATTTTTTGGGGCGTCTAAAACCATGATTTGGTCAAACAGTAAAGTGCTTTACATTATCCTCATGATTCCTGTAGTGAAAGTATCTGCCATGTGTCTGTTTTGCTGTGATGAGCGAGCCATCAGAGGAACAGTTATAGTGGTGAGTTGTATCTCCAGACAGAGGTACAGTTATAGTGGTGAGTTGTATCTCCAGAGGAACAGTTATAGTGGTGAGTTGTATCTCCAGAGGAACAGTTATAGTGGTGAGTTGTATCTCCAGACAGAGGAACAGTTATAGTGGTGAGTTGTATCTCCAGACAGAGGAACAGTTATAGTGGTGAGTTGTATCTCCAGACAGAGGAACAGTTATAGTGGTGAGTTTTATCTCCAGACAGAGGAACAGTTATAGTGGTTAGTTGTATCTCCAGTGGTATTTTTTACATACAGTTGAAGTCGGAAGTTTACATACACTTATGTTGGAGTCATTAAAACTCGTTTTTCAACCACTCCACACATTTCTTGTTAACAAACTATAGTTTTGGCAAATCTACTTTGTGCATGACACAAGTCATTTTTCCAACAATTGTTTACAGACAGATTATTTCACTTATAATTCACTGTATCACAATTCCAGTGGGTCAGAAGTTTACATACACTAAGTTGACTGTGCCTTTAAACAGCTTGGAAAATTCCAGAAAATTATGTCATGGCTTTAGAAGCTTCTGATAGGCTAATTGACATAATTTGAGTCAGTTGGAGATGTACCTGTGGATATATTTCAAAGCCTACCTTCAAACTCAGTGCCTCTTTGCTTGACATCATGGGAAAATCAAAAGAAATCACCCAAGACCTCAGATAAATATTGTAGACCTCCACAAGTCTGGTTCACGCCTGAAGGTACCACGTTCCTCTGTACAAACAATAGTACGCAGGTATAAACAACATGGGACCATGCAGCCGTCATACCGCTCAGGAAGAGATGCATTCTGTCTCTTAGAGATGAACGTTCTTTGGTGCGAAAAGTGCAAATCAATCCCAGAACAACAGCAAAGGACCTTGTGAAGATGCTGGAGAAAACGGGTACAGAAGTATCTATATCCACAGTAAAATTAGTCTTTTATCGACATAACCTGAAAGGCCGCTCAGCAAGGAAGAAGCCACTGCTCCAAAACAGGCATAAAAAAGCCAGACTACGGTTTGCAACTGCACATGGGGACAAAGATCGTACTTTTGGGAGAAATGTCCTCTATTAAACAAAAATAAAACTGTTTGGCCATAATGACCATCGTTATGTTTGGAGGAGAAAGGGGGAGGCTTGCAAGCCGAATAACACCATCCCAACCGTGAACCATGGGGATGGCAGCATCATGTTGTTGGGGTGCTTTACTGCAGGTGAGACTGGTGCGCTTCACAAAATAGAAAATTCTGTGGATATATTGAAGCAACATCTCAAGACATCAGTCAGGATGTTAAAGCTTGGTTGCAAATGGCTCTTCCAAATAGACAATGACCCCAAGCATACTTCCAAAGTTGTGGCAAAATGGCTTAAGGACAACAAAGTCAAGGTATTGGAGTGGCCATCACAAAGCCCTGACCTCAATCCCATAAAACATTTGTGGGCATAACTGAAAAAGCATGTGCGAGCAAGGAGGCCTACAAACCTGACTCAGTTACACCAGCTTTGTCAGGAGGAATGGGCCAAAATTCACCCAACTTATTGTGGGAAGCTTGTGGAAGGCTACCGGAAACGTTTGACCCAAGTTAAACAATTTGCTACCAAATACTAATTGAGTGTATGTAAACTTCTGACCCAGTGGGAATGTGATGAAAGAAATAAAAGCTGAAAAAGATCATTCTCTCTACTATTATTCTGACGTTTCACATTCTTAAAATAAAGTGACAATTCACATTCAAAGTGGTGATCCTAACTGACCTAAGAGTGCATTTTTACTAGGATTAAATGTCAGGAATTGTGACAAACTGAGTTTAAATGTATTTGGCTAAGGTGTATGTAAACTTCCGACTTCAACTGTACGTGTCAGTGCTACTGCCTGTGTCTAAGTAGGGTGTGTTGGGTCAGGGTGTAGGGGGTATGGTGTGTTTGTGCATAGCTGGTGGCCCACCGGGGAGGGGCTGAGTCGGTGGCATGCGCTGTGATGTGGGCTGCTGTAGATAAAATACCAGAGACAAATTTTTGTTCCTGTCCGGCCCTGGACCTGTCGATCACGATCAACCTTTTGGTGACCTCTGCTCTGTGTGTATGCCAACTTTTCTATTGGTGCCATGCAGGATAACGATCCATCTACTCCTCACAAGTTTCGTTCCAAACGGCAGCCTATTTGCGCTACTTTTGACCAGAGTCCCATTGGCCCTAATCAAAGGTAGTGCACTAAATAGGGAATGGGGTGCTGTTTGAGACAGATCCATACGCATTATGAAAGAATGTCCAGACGTTGAGGAGGACCGCAAGATTTGACTGTATGACTTGACATGGATGGAAGAGGGCGGCAGGTAGCCTAACCGAAACGTCAAGGTGGACAATCTGTTGACGTGTCGTTAAGCAAGGCATCTAACCCTAATTTCTCTAGGTTGCTTTACTACTTTGGCTGACCCTGTAAAACAACACATTTCACTGCACCTGTGTGACCGTAAAACATATGTATTTTTTTCTTAAGAGTTGGATACAGTACAGACTGTCTATAGAGCATGGGACTAAGCTCATCATGATGTCCTGTGTTCCCTACCCAGGAACACTCACTGGTGCGGGGGCTCGCTGATCCGAGAGGAATGGGTGCTGACGGATCAACAGTGCTTCTCCTCCTGGTAATCTCTCCATCCATCTTTTTCTCACTTTCTTTTTTCCCTCATTCAAAGCCGAGGTGAAAGACAGCAGGAGGCATAGGGAGAAGAAGAGAGAGAGGAGAGAGGAGAGCAAGTGTTGAATGGAAGTTGAAACAAAGACTTGGAGTCTGTATAATACGTTCTCTCTGCTTCTCTATCAGTTGCTTATTCTTTCTCTTCCTCCTACTCTGTCTCCATCTTTCCCTCTCCCTACTACTCTCTCCATCCCTCTGTTGGTCTCTCTCTCCCTCTATCTGTCTATCTCTAACTCCATCCCTCCCACCCTCTTCCCATATTTCTCCTTCCCTCTATCCCTCTTCCCTTCCTCTCTTTTCCCCCAATCTAATTGTAAGTGAAGATGCAGCCTGCCCGTATCCTGTTTATGATAGAGCTAGTGACAGACCCTCTGCCCCAGCAGAGCTGAGATATGGCCCAGGATGCTCCAGCCTCTACAGATCTGTTTAGCGTCTGGACCCGGACAGTGTCACTGTGTCCAGATCTGCAATAGCAGTTTGAATGAAAAGCTCCTTGATCCATGTAGTGTATTAATGGATGTATGGGCTTTACATTATGTTTTTGCTTTTCATCCATTTTTTCAATAGGTTTCTGTTACTTTTTTCCGTTATCTCAATCATAGTACACCAGAAATATGAGGTTGGGCCAGGACTTTTTTTTCATACAGGCAGTCAGAATGTTTTTGAGCCCGAGTTCTAGGCCATAACAAAGAATTGGCAAGTAATAATACTACTTTTTTTTTTTTTTTTGTGATTTGTATAGCGCTTTTCAAGAACCTAAAGACACTTTACAAAGGAACAGGGTCTGTGATTAATAATATTATGGTCAGGAAAACTCCTGTGCCTTATGATGACACACTGTAATAAGAGGGTAATTTAGAAGGAGCTTTAATTCAGTGAACTTACAATCACTTCATAGTCGTTTGAGAGACATTTTGGCAACAAATCAAGCCAGGCCTCATCCACAGAAAATGAAAAGGCTTAGTTGCAGGAATCCAACTTTGAGATGAGTCTGTCAATCGGATAAGACCTGGACTGTTTCCTCCCCATCTAGACTGTGTTAAACTCCTAATGCATTCTAATCGTTCATGTTTGGTATTCTAGTAGTGAGTGGTTTAGTTGTACTCCTAGTGAGTGGTTTAGTTGTACTCCTAGTGAGTGGTTTAGTTGTACTCCTAGTGAGTGGTTTAGTTGTACTCCCAGTGAGTGGTTTAGTTGTACTCTAGTGAGTGGTTTAGTTGTACTCTAGTGGGTGGTTTAGTTGTACTCCTAGTGAGTGGTTTAGTTGTACTCCTAGTGAGTGGTTTAGTTGTACTCCTAGTGAGTGGTTTAGTTGTACTCCTAGTGAGTGGTTTAGTTGTACTCCTAGTGAGTGGTTTAGTTGTACTCCTAGTGAGTGGTTTAGTTGTACTCCTAGTGAGTGGTTTAGTTGTACTCTAGTGAGTGGTTTAGTTGTACTCCCAGTGAGTGGTTTAGTTGTACTCCTAGTGAGTGGTTTAGTTGTACTCTAGTGAGTGGTTTAGTTGTACTCCTAGTGAGTGGTTTAGTTGTACTCTAGGGAGTGGTTTAGTTGTACTCTAGGGAGTGGTTTAGTTGTACTCCTAGTGAGTGGTTTAGTTGTACTCTAGTGAGTGGTTTAGTTGTACTCTTAGCGAGTGGTTTAGTTGTACTCCTAGTGAGTGGTTTAGTTGTACTCCTAGTGAGTGGTTTAGTTGTACTCTTAGTGAGTGGTTTAGTTGTACTCTTAGTGAGTGGTTTAGTTGTACTCCTAGTGAGTGGTTTAGTTGTACTCCTAGTGAGTGGTTTAGTTGTACTCCTAGTGAGTGGTTTAGTTGTACTCCTAGTGAGTGGTTTAGTTGTACTCCTAGTGAGTGGTTTAGTTGTACTCCTAGTGAGTGGTTTAGTTGTACTCCTAGTGAGTGGTTTAGTTGTACTCTAGTGAGTGGTTTAGTTGTACTCCTAGTGAGTGGTTTAGTTGTACTCCTAGTGAGTAGTTTAGTTGTACTACTAGTGAGTGGTTTAGTTGTACTCCTAGTGAGTGGTTTAGTTGTACTCCTAGTGAGTGGTTTAGTTGTACTCTAGTGAGTGGTTTAGTTGTACTCCTGGTGAGTAGTTTAGTTGTACTACTAGTGAGTGGTTTAGTTGTACTCCTAGTGAGTGGTTTAGTTGTACTCCTAGTGAGTGGTTTAGTTGTACTCTAGTGAGTGGTTTAGTTGTACTCCTAGTGAGTGGTTTAGTTGTACTCCTAGTGAGTGGTTTAGTTGTACTCCTAGTGAGTGGTTTAGTTGTACTCCTAGTGAGTGGTTTAGTTGTACTCCTAGTGAGTGGTTTAGTTGTACTCCTAGTGAGTGGTTTAGTTGTACTCTAGTGAGTGGTTTAGTTGTACTCCTAGTGAGTGGTTTAGTTGTACTCCTAGTGAGTGGTTTAGTTGTACTCTAGTGAGTCGTTTAGTTGTACTCTTGTGAGTGGTTTAGTTGTTCTCCTAGTGAGTCGTTTAGTTGTACTCTAGTGAGTCGTTTAGTTGTACTCCTAGTGAGTCGTTTAGTTGTACTCCTAGTGAGTCGTTTAGTTGTACTCCTTGTGAGTGGTTTAGTTGTACTCCTAGTGAGTGGTTTAGTTGTACTCCTAGTGAGTGGTTTAGTTGTACTCTTCTGAGTGGTTTAGTTGTACTCCTAGTGAGTGGTTTAGTTGTACTCCTAGTGAGTGGTTTAGTTGTACTCTTCTGAGTGGTTTAGTTGTACTCTTCTGAGTGGTTTAGTTGTACTCCTAGTGAGTGGTTTAGTTGTACTCCTAGTGAGTGGTTTAGTTGTACTCTTCTGAGTGGTTTAGTTGTACTCTTCTGAGTGGTTTAGTTGTACTCCTAGTGAGTCGTTTAGTTGTACTCCTAGTGAGTCGTTTAGTTGTACTCTTAGTGAGTGGTTTAGTTGTACTCCTAGTGAGTCGTTTAGTTGTACTCTTGTGAGTCGTTTAGTCCTAGTGAGTCGTTTAGTTGTACTCTAGTGAGTCGTTTAGTTGTACTCCTAGTGAGTCGTTTAGTTGTACTCCTAGTGAGTCGTTTAGTTGTACTCCTAGTGAGTGGTTTAGTTGTACTCCTAGTGAGGGGTTTAGTTGTACTCCTAGTGAGTGGTTTAGTTGTACTCCTAGTGAGTCGTTTAGTTGTACTCCTAGTGAGTGGTTTAGTTGTACTCCTAGTGAGTGGTTTAGTTGTACTCCTAGTGAGTCGTTTAGTTGTACTCCTCCTGCCGACGTCACAGAATCTTGCTTCCATCAAGACCTTGGCCATTGGCATCAGCATTAGTTCAGTAGCTTGTTGCTGACTATGCAATGTGCTGTATATAGGTCATTGAACACAGTTAGTTGAGGAGCCAGATTGAGTGAGTTTGTAGAGTGCATGCTGAGGAGTTCTATTGTCAGTTTAGTTATGCTGGTAGCTGTGGTTAGTAAGTGGCCAATGATAAGTATTCATACAGAGAATAGAGTAGAATACTGCAGTACTGTATTTTACTGTATTGTATTATAGTGTTTATACAAGCTGTGGCCAATCTTTTCTTCAGCTTATACATCTTAAACTATGTTCAGTTTATACTGACTGGTCAATGTGTGGTCAACCCTATTTGGAGTGTGTCTGACAGTAGTCTCTGTGGTCCTCAGTGTTCCAGACCTGAGTGAGTACAGTGTACAGGTGGGCCTCCTTCACCTCAACTCGTCCTTGGACCACCCCAGGCTCCGCATCGCACACGTGGTCTGTGGCCCGGAGGGATCCAACCTGGCCCTGCTCAAACTGGCCAAGTAAGAATAGCATTCATTCATTCAGTGAGACAGTCAGTCAGCCATTTTACTTACCTGGTAAAATAAATTTTAAAAATATAATCAATCCATCCATTAATTCATTCTCAATCATGCATTGTAGGCACAGCAACCATTTATTTATTCATTCATGTGTTTATGTGTCCACGCCTAGGCCTGCCCCTCTCTCTGAGCATGCCTTCACCATCCAGCTCCCAGTAGCAGGCTGTGGGGTCACAGACGGAACCAACTGTCTCATGTACGGCTGGGGAGAGACCAAAGGTACTGCCCTACATGACTGTTCCTGTGTTGTGTCTTATCCCTGGGTTGTGTCTTATCCCTGTGTTATGTCTTATCCCTGTATGGTGTCTTATCCCTGTGTGGTGTCTTATCCCTGTGTGGTGTCTTATCCCTGTGTGGTGTCTTATCCCTGTGTGGTGTTTTATGTATTATCTATATACACTCAGTGGCCAGTTTATTAGGTACACCACCCCATTCACAAAAATGGTTTGCTCCTACAGACAGTGAGTCACGTGGCCGTGGCTTGCTATATAAAGTTACTATTCGACTGAACGTTAGAATGGGCAAAACGAGTGACCAAAGCGACTTTGAGTATAGTATGATTGTTGGTGCCAGGCGTGCCAATTCCAGTATGTCAGAAACGGCTGGCCTCCTGGGCTTTTAACCCACAACAGTGTTTACTGAGAACGGTGCAACAAACAAAAAACATCCAGTCAGCGGTAGTCCTGTGGGCGAAAACAGGTCGTTGATGAGAGATCGAAGGACAATGGCAAGAATTGTGCAATCTAACAGGCGGGCCACAAACAGGCAAATAACGGCACAATGGTGGTGTGCAGAACAGCATCTCGGAAGGCACAACCTGTAGGTCCTTGTCACGGAGGGGCTATTTGCAGCAGACGACCACACCAGGTTCCACTCCTATCAGCTAAAACCAAGAAGAAACGGCTCCAGTGAGCACGCGATCACCAACACTGGTGAATAAGGAGTGGAAAAACATCATCTGGTCAGATGAATCCTGGTTCCTGTTGCGTCATGCTAATGGCAGAGTCAGGTTTTGGCGTAAGCAGCATGAGTCCATGGCCCCATCCTGCCTGGTGTCAACGGTACAGGCTGGTGGTGGTGGTGTAATGGTGTGGAGACTGTTTTCCTGGCACACTTTAGGTCCCTTGATACCAATTGAGCAATGTTTCCAATTCCCCGAAGAATTGATGCAGTTCTGTAGGCAAAGGGGGTCTGACTCGGTACTAGATGGGTGTACCTAGTAAACTGGCCACTGAGTGTATTCTGTATGACCTCTGTTTCATGCTATGGTGTG
Organism: Salvelinus fontinalis; assembly: GCF_029448725.1. Classification (NCBI taxonomy): domain Eukaryota; kingdom Metazoa; phylum Chordata; class Actinopteri; order Salmoniformes; family Salmonidae; genus Salvelinus; species Salvelinus fontinalis. The sequence goes on along the minus strand of NC_074703.1, from coordinate 6,789,799 downwards.
GTGAAGATCTGGGGGGATATTGGATCGAGAGATCCTTGATATTGTAAGAAAAGAGACCTTAGGATATCATGTATTGAATGTGTGAATAAAGTCCCCCACAATGACACCATATAGACAAACATGTTGTCCAGGATTATAGGTTTGGAATATGGTGTTTGGACAGTAGACTGACTGTTTCCTGCTTTATTTCTGGCTACTTCCTGTCCAGGGACAGGATATGAGGGGGCACTGAAAGCTGTGAGTCTGCCCATGGTCAGTAACGACTGGTGTTCTGAGCTCCACGACAAAACCCTGCCGGTCACCGACAGCAAAGTGTGCGCCGGGGGCAAGACAGACCAGGGAGTGTGTGAGGTGAGCTTCATAAACATTACTCTACATTATCTGAAACATGCATTGACTCGACATTGCGTGACTCAGTTATTACTTCAAACTATTCGTATAACTACCATAATGCCTTTTGATTGGCTGCATGAGCACCACGCTAACCTGCTATTGGTTCGTCCCTCACAGAGAGACTACGGTGGCCCGTTGGTGTGCCAGGAACGAGAGAGCAAAGTCATCGTGGGCGTGAGCATCCACGGCCGGGGCTGTGCCCTGGCCCGGCGGCCCGCCATCTTCGTCAATGTGGCCTACTACTCGGGGTGGATCCATAAAGTCTTCATACACTACTCCAGGTTGGAGGAAAAACGAATGGAAGAAGCACAGACTAAACCACTCCATTCAGGACTGTACCACTAGCATGCAAGAGGAGGGATGGAGCATTCAGGACTGTACCACTAGCCTGCAAGAGGAGGGGTGGAGCATTCAGGACTGTACTACAGCACTGTAAGAGGAGGGGTGGAATATTTAGGACTGTACCACAAGCCGGTAGGATGGAGAATGTCCAACAGAGGATGCCTTACTAACAAGACGGTTGGGAGATGTAAGAATGAGGAAACTGACTTTATGGGAAGCAGCCATTTTGGGGCTTCGTGGCTGGACGTCGCTTCTGTTTTTGGAGGGAAAAAACACCATGAATGGAAGAGATATTTTGGGATGTTCAGAGGCTGGGAATACAATGACATGTTCAGAGAGGCTGAAAATGATAAGAAGGATTCTTATAATATGCAAATTGATTAATGCAGGACCAGGTTGTTATGCCTTGATCACACTGATAGCGTCATTGCGCAAAGTAGTACCTAGCATCATTTGGATTGTGTGCAACAAAAGTTCAACATTCACCTTCTGCTACCATTTCTGTCAAGCTGTCTACGCATACAATGTGATGCATACCTTGATAAATCCAAGGTATGCACCACAAAGAACACACTGCAACTGCCTCTGCAATGCAATGTTGCAAGGCAAATGCAGTATTCCATTGGAAATGAATGTATTTCTGCTATACCAAATTGTATTGACGCTGTCTTTGTGATTGAGGCATTAGCTTTAATAACATTTCTAAACAATAGTTTCTGGCACATGGACAGCTTTTTTTTTTGTGAAATATATGAATACTCTTAAGCCATAAAGAGGGGTGAATTGATTTGTTCTCTCACTCCGCCCACAAGACAATAGGAATGGTATGGATGACTCAGTATTGTCTCCTGGAAAATACTTGAATTTGATCAGAACCAAAACCAGAGCCATGCGAGGAGGGATCCAGACAGGACTTGGTACGATCCGTGGCTACTGGGTCACGTTGAGGGCACATGATGTAATGGCTAAAAGTTCAGTCATTCAGAAGTTACCACTTGGTGAGTGGTGGGAATTAAAACCTGTCTAGAAACAACCTCTAGCTCATAGCCGTAAGCTCATAGCCCTACTCCCCAGGTACTGGTGTAGAGCACTGTATACCAACTCGAGTCCTCCAGTACCCCTAACAGCACACACTTCTGTTGTAGTCCCGCAAAAGCACACCTGATTCAATTTGTCAGCTAATCATCAAGCCCACCTCGAGTTGAATCAGGTTTGTCCAGAGTTACAACACAAATATATGCTGTTGTGGATACTGGAGGACTGGAGTTGGTATACACTGCTCTACACCAGTACCTGGGGAGTAGGGCTATGAGCTTGAGGCTATGAGCTAGAGGTTGTTTCTAGACAGGTCCTAACTCTCACCATTCACCAAGTGGTTGTTTTTGGAAAGACTATTCAGTAACTGTTCCCTAACTAATGCTAATGCTAACAGTTACTTAGCCAAACGTTAACAGTTAGCCTACATGGCTAACATGTCTCCAGTTTTGGAGGGAACTCTACACTAGCCCCTGGTGGGCTGCGTGTGCGTTATGTGGTCAGAGTACACATTTAGAAGTTTCTTATTGAGTGTATTTCTGTCACTCTGTGTTATTTAATAGGTCTTATAGATCTGGGCCTTTGCTTGGCTCACTCACACCAGACGTCAGTGGAGTTGCTTCCTCTCTACTCTCTGTGTTTTATATTTAAACGGATTAGAACGTAGTGTGCAGTCTTATTTATTTGTATACATCTGGCCCTCGCGAGAGGGCGCCAGCGATTGATGTCGACAAAGAGACACGTCTCGCTAATAGAAGAGGTGAAGATTATGACGTCTTTTTATTTGATACATGTTCTAAACTCAGTGTTTAATCATTATTATTGGAGGTACACTGAATGGCAATACGGATTACATGAAAAGTATGGGTTGTGTTCCAAAACATACCACTTTGTCAGTCATTTGTCTTTTAACAATACTGACATGCAGTAAGTGTAATGACATAGGAGAATGTAATAATAGCTTTCTTTCAGTGTTGAAAACCAGTCATGACATCAGTTTTATCATCACAGAAAGCAGATGTGTATGTATGACTAATGATCTCTTCAAACTGGGCCCCTAAGAAGACTTATAATTTCACCCAATTTCTATATCCTAAAATATTGCGTGTGATAGTTTAACACTATGTCACAGTATTTGACCTGTTCAGTGCCTTTTTGTTAGGTGGACAAGAATCAATAGTGTACAATAGAATTGGCGCAGAGAGCAGTGAGTGTATTTTACTGTTATGTAAATAAGTGTGTGTAAAACTATTTTCCACTTCCAATGTCTTATTTACATAGTTTTCTTTTTACTTTATATGGTCACTCTGTTTATAAACTTGTATACTGTAAACTCTATATCAGCTGCTATTTTTAAAGGGTCGGGTTGGGTCTTAATATTATATACTATATGATTTTGTTATATTCACGTTTTAATATTACATTTACAGTGTACATTACAGCTTGTTTCACTCTTTTCATACGTCTGTCTGTCTGGCACTCTCTCCTTAAGTTAACCTTCAGACAAAGATTCTTGCAGAAATACAGTTTTCTGCAACGCATACTCTCTCAACACAATTCAAGATACTCTGGGTCAAGTTCTTACTCTGGGTATTATTTTCCCACTTCCCATGGCAATTATAGCAATAAGACCTCAGTCTATGGGCTTTGCATGGCCATTGTCCACCATGACCCAGTTCCTGACCAGAGGATGAGCGGAAACGTTCAGTTAACGTTTGGGCAGCGCTAGAGATGTTCAGATGACGCTTAGACAGCAATTGGGCAACACTAGACACCGTGGCATGCTTCCTCCGTCATGTGGGGTTCTCATTTGATACATGACTCCTCAGTGCTGAGGAGAAAATGGCCGACCTGTCAGCGCTGACCTCAGCCTCATCCACGGGGGCTTGTCACGAACCAACCCCAATGCTTTGTGCCTCATCGTAAACGGGGCATGAAATAGCTTTCTTCCCCGCTTTTGCCGGAATAACAGCCCAACAGTCAATAGTTCACGTCTGGTGCTTCTGGGAAATAAATCCATTTAAAAGATTTGTCTGTATGTGGAAATTCACAGTGGAGTAAAGTATTTAAATTACTACTTAAGTATATTTTTGACTACTTTTACTTCACTACATTCCGAAAGAAAAGAATGTACTTTTTACGCCATAGATTTTCAGATTACGGTATGAATGACACCCAAAAGTACTTGTTACATTTTGAATGCTTAGCAGGACAGGAAAATTGTCTAATTCATGTCCTTTTCTAGAGAACATCCCTGGTCATCCCTGCTGCCTCTGATCTGGAGGACTCACTAAACACACATGCTTCATTCGTAAATGATGTCTGAGTGTTGGAGTGTGCCCCTGGCTATCCGTAAATAAATAAAAATACAAGAAAATGGTTTGCTTAATATAAATAATTTAGACTTTTAATTTTACTTCTTATACTTAAGTATATTTGAGCAATTACGTTTACTTTTGATACTTAAGCATATTTAAAACCAAATACTTTTACTCAAGTAGCATTTTACTGGGTGTCTTTCACTTTTACTTGGGTCATTTTCTATTAAGGTATCTTTACTTTGACAATTGGGTACTTTTTCCACTACTGGGAAAAAAAACAACGGAAAAATCTTAATGAGAAATTATTCGGAAAAGGAATTTGTGAACCTTGCGCTGGACTATTCCCAAAGGCAAGAGCAACATTGTACACACAATGGGATCCTCTTGCAAAAACCTTAATCAAACAATCAATCATGATGATTTATGTCATTTAAAAGCTTGTTGCAGTGACCTCAGAAATATGTAAGTGGTGCTATGGAGTTTATGCTCAGACCCTGTGTTGTGTTTATGTGTTGATCCTGCTCAGTCACCGTGCTGAAGTATGCATGCTCCCTTCCAAAGCCTACAAGAGAATTCCATCTTAAAAACTGAACTTGGATCGCTCTCTGAGCTAATGGTTCTATCTCAACTCGTCTTTCTGCCATTCCTCAGGTATCTCCTCGCCTGCTCAACCTCAATACATTTTCAGAGAGGGTGTGGGTAATCGAGGAAAGATTCATTCTTAAAGAGCCACTGGAAAACCTCACAGAACTACAACAGTCTCTTGGCTTTGAGTGTTTTTGGGCAACTCTTTTGATTCACGGTTCCAGTGGAGGGGATGCAGTACAGCAGAGGTGCCCAATCTTCCTCTTGTAGAACTACCCTCCTTCAGACTCTCGCTCCAACGATTATTTAACCCACCTGACTCTACCAATTAGCTGCTCACTAGGACCTGATTAGCAGAATCACTGTTGTAACATCTTAGTCGGAGCAACAGACATTCATACCGTAATCTGGGCCCCAGGGATACCTTAGTCTTGGCCCCCAGGGATACCGTAGTCTGGGCCCCCAGGGATACCATAGTCTAGGCCCCCAGGGATACCTTAGTCTGGGCCCCCAGGGATACCGTAGTCTAGGCCCACAGAGATATCGTAGTCTGGGCCCCCAGGGATACCTTAGTCTTGGCCCCCAGGGATACCGTAGTCTGGGCCCCCAGGGATACCGTAGTCTGGGCCCCCATGGATAACGTAGTCTGGGCCCCCAGGGATACCTTAGTCTGGGTCTCAGGGTATGACTATTTCTGGTGGAGATACTGAGCACTGACAGAAAATAGATACCCCACTGCACTGTCAGCATTCTTCTTTCTCTCAGAGAGATTGTGTGTTTGAGATGGATTGCATTGCAGAATCACTGATCTACCAAGCACCTTGCATCCAAAATAACTTTGCATTATGTGATCAAGATTAGCAATTCTGTGTCCGCTCAAACTGATCCCCCTCAAACAAGCTGATTCATTTATCTGGCAGCGAGAGAAAGAATGTATCCATAGGACTCTGTCGCCCTCTCCTGCCTAAAGATGATAGTCTCAACTCTTCAAAGATGATGATATGGTACAATTCAGTGGGTATATCAAGAAAGAACTAATAACAACTAATACAAACTCGCTTTTTATTACTGAAAATACTTTTCAAAACAGAACAACTCATCAATTTCACTGAGATATGTTGCAATAGCCTGTAGAAATGTCATTTTAAACACAGGTCATGATTGGAATGTCTCTGTACTGACTCTGTTGCATACCCTGCCCAGTAGTAATCAGCAGAGCCATAGAGGTGTGTGTGTGTATGAATGTTTGGCTCTGACATTCACTGATGCGAGAAAAGGGGAGACACATTCTGTCAAATAAGCGATGGACCACCAGTCCTCTCCCTGTGATGAGCCAATAGAAACCTTTCATCTGTTTGGTGATGAGCCAATCGGAAATCTGACCCATCATCCCAATGATAGTTCAGTGAATGTCCCATCTCAGTCTGATGAGCCAATGGGAAGACTGTCCTCACGTCTGTGTAATGATGAGCCAATGGGAAAATGAACCTCTCTGCATGGTGAGTCGATGGAGTCCTCTCGTCCTGGAGATGGACCAATGGGAACGTGGTGCTGCCTGAGTATTGAGATGCTGAGGATGGAAGTGGAATGGAGATGCCTCTATAGCCCAACACTTCTGTTCCTCCTATACCTGTAGGTGAGGTAGTACATTCATTCACTCTTCACATTGTGTTTTATAGGTACATCTCTGAAATGGCAGGGTTGGCCAATTATCCTTGAGCTCTGGTGAATGTGTAGGATTTTGCTTCGGCCCTCCCCTAACACACCAGATTTTGCTAGGTTCTCTTTGAGAAACGGAGCAGTTGATTTGTGGAGTTGGCTGAGTTAGGGCAGGGCTGGAGCATAAACCTGCATGGTAAGTGGCTCTCCAGAAGAAGGGCTTTGCCCCCCTCTTATAAAAAAACATAATAAACGCTTAATCACCTCTCTCTGTTGTAGTAGCTGGACCATATCTCTGGGAGATTTCTGAGCATGAAGTGTCAAACTGTACTCCCAAACTCTCCCTCTGACTCCAGTGAGTCTAAACACAGTTGAAATGACACCACAAACAAGATAAACATAACATTTAGTTAGTCAGCTGGTAACTTCCTGCAAGGGTATTAACATTTAACTACACATGAATTGTTTTCAATTGTAGCGGTGTATATACTCAATTTGCATAACAATATGGTGTTAAAACTCCTGAAATGCAGTATGTTTCAGGGGGCTTAGCTTGTTTATGTACCTGTTGAGTCATTGAGTTGGTTGTTGTCATCGAATTCACTGAAGGGAAATCTTTGTTCTTTTGGTTCATCAGAAATGGAGCTTTTAAAAGAAAAGTGAACTGTTATTCTCTCCCTCTCAAGCTGCTATAGACCACCAAGTGCTAACAGTCAGTATCTGGATAACGTGTGAAATGCTTGATAATGTATGTGATATCAACAGAGGTATATTTTCTGGGTGATTTAAATACTGACTGGCATTCATCACGCTGCCCACTCAAGAAAAAGCTTCAAACTGCAATCAGTGCCTGCAACCTGGTTCACTTTATCAGTTAACCTTCCATGGTAGTTACAAACAGCACAGAAATGAAATCATCAACATGTATTGATCACATCTTTACTAATGCTGCAGAGATTTGCTTTAAAGCAGTATCCAAATCCATCGTATGTAATGATCACAATATAGTAGCCATATCTAGGAAAACCAAAGTTCTGAAGGCTGGGCCTAATATACTTTATAAGAGGTCATACAAGAAGTGTTGTAGTGATTCCTATGTTGTTGATGTGAAGAACATTTGTTGGTGTATGGTGTGTAATTATTTTACCTTTGTTTAACTAGACAAGTCAGCCATTATTGTCAATGACAGCTTAGGAACAGTGGGTTAACTGCCTTGTACAGCAGCAGAACAACAGATTTTTACCTTGTCAGCTCAGGGATTCAAACTTGCAACCTTTCGGTTACTAGTCCAACGCTCTAACCACTAGGCTACCTGCCGCCCCAGTGTAATGCCAGTGTATTGAGGAGCAACCAGATGCTGCACTTGACACATTTTATGAAATAGATTTTTACAGTTACTAATAAGCATGGACCCATTAAGAAAGTGACTGTAAAAACGGTTAAATCCCTGTGGATTGATGAATTGAAACATGTTATGGTTGAGAGGAATGAGGCAAAAGGAATGGCAAATACGTCTGGATGCACAACCATTTGACAAACGTGGAATTCGATTCCACATCAGGTAACGTATGCAAGCAGAATAATCTTCTTCTTTTTATTTATTTTTTTTAAATTTTTTTATCCCGTTTTCTCCCCAATTTTCACCCCAATTTTCATGGTATCCAATCGCTAGTAATTACTACCTTGTCTCTTCGCTACAACTCCCGTACGGGCTCGGGAGAGCCATGCGTCCTCCGAAGCACAACCCAACCAGCCGTACTGCTTCTTAACACAGCGCGCCTCCAACCCGGAAGCCAGCCGCACCAATGTGTCGGAGGAAACACCGTGTACCTGGCCCCCTTGGTTGGCCGCACTGCGCCCGGCCCGCCACAGGAGTCGCTGGAGCGCGATGAGACAAGGATATCCCTACCGGCCAAACCCTCCCTACCCCGGACGACGCTATGCCAATTGTGCGTCGCCCCACGGACCTCCCGGTCGCGGCCGGCTGCGACAGAGCCTGGGCGCGAACCCAGAGACTCTGGTGGCGCAGTTAGCACTGCGATGCAGTGCCCTAGACCACTGCGCCACCCGGGAGGCCCATCTTCTTTTTTAAACAGATAAAAATACACCTTATGGACTGTGAATAGACACACACAGACACACACACACATGATAAGACACGCACTCTACACACACATACACATGGATTTTGTACTGTAGAGATGTGATCGTAGAGTAATGGCTTGAGGGAACACACTTAATGTCTTGTGAAAAGTGTTATTAAATATAATGTCATATATTTTAAATAGTATACAACTGCCTTAATATTGCTGGACCCCAGGAAGAGTAGCTGTTTCCTTGGCAGCAGCAAATGGGGATCCATAATAAACAAAAATACACACACTCACTATGTGCTCCGTGGACACTGCTCTTATACTTGGCTTCCCTCCTCCATTTTGCTCTTCTGTTTGAGAACCACACCTTCAAAGAGGAATGGCAATTATAACAGATGTAGCTCAGTGTTACAGGTCATTTTACAGGAAATGACATAGGTTGCATGCATAGTTTGTGTCATGTAACCTTGATGGTGTCCTCTGGAAGTTGGATCTCAGATGCCAGTTTTTCCCTGGTGAACATGTCTGCGTAGTGGCTCCGTGTGAATTCTGCTCAGTTTGGGAGGAAAAAATAGAATGAGAGAGCACTCAAAGGTCAGCTTGAAAGGATAACAACTTTTCCAACTGTTCTAAAACAAGCCTTGTTGAAATAGGAATAAGTCCAATCAAACTAAGTCGTTTAAGACTAATCATTAATGTATCCACTCCACATAAACACACAGCCTACATGTACATAAACAGTTGTCGTAGTAAAAGTAGGACATTGTTCTGCCTAAAGTCCACTACTGTACAGGCCTACCTTGCTCTAACACTCTGCTCTGTTCCAAGGTGAAGGTGGTGCGGTTGCGATGCTGGGGCCCAGGAGGCTGGAGCTCGTTCACCTCAACTGTCTCCATCTCCTCCCTCTCCTTCACTACTGACTGCGTTGGGGTCTCCACTAGAAGACCTGGAACGCATACAAGTAGACTATATGGCTTTGTTTTTCAAATTGCGCACAGTGTATGTGGCATAAATGTGTGTATTTCTGCCAGATCAAGATGTACGATGTGTAGCCTACCTGGGTATCTGGGGCGGTGCCCAGAAATCTCCACACTCAACATCGCAGAGTCGAGTTGAATTTTCCTGAGAATTCGGTTTACAGAGGACACCTTTTGACAAGGAGAAATTAATACTTAAATGAATCGAAAAAATAGAGTTATTTCCCTCACAGTTGTACACACTTTGTATCATTCTGGTGTAGCTTGTGATCTCACTTACACTGGGAACTTTGGCCGATTTACAGATTCTTTCGGCCGCGAGCTTTTTTCTGATTTCCCAGGCGAATATTGTTGGGTTTTTCGTCTTGCATTCAATTATTTTCGAGATGACTTCGGGGGTGAGGAGTCGAGGTCTACTACCTCCGGTCGCCTTCGGGTCCAGGAGGCCGGTTTTGTGGTACCTGCTCAAAATCTTGCTGACGCAGCCATTTGACACCTGCCAGCGTGGAGTGCACATTTGGGTTTTCATGAATTGACGCACGATTCATATCCACCATCAGAGCACAATAACAGAAGTACTACTAGATCATTGAAAGCACACCATTTAACAACTATTTAATTTATTAAATTAAATTAATAATAAAACAAATTATGCTTTTCATGTATCGAATAATATCGAATAGGGCGCAAACACGAGCTCCTATAAGCCTGTTGATACGCACCTGCAGAATTCTGGAGATCTCGCATGGGCGCACACCTTCCGATGCCAGTTCGATCATCTTCCTCCTTTTATATGCTGGAAGCGGCCTCCCGTTCAGAAACACCCCACCAAGCTGATTGACACACCCGCTCCCTTAGAATAGAACAGAATAAAATAACTTTTATAAGATTTAAACCTATTTTACCGCTTCATGCATCAACATTTCTTTGAATATTGTTGGAAAAAATGTCTCCACTCAATTCAATGTAAAGTAATCTTCTAACACATTATAGTTAGTCCTTCGTTTGCATATAGACCTACCTTCGTTTGACAGGTCCACATTTGTTCCACACATGTCAATTGGTTCTTCAGAGCCGTATCAAATGAAACAACAAGATCATTCCTGTATACAGTGCTGATGTTCCTTTGATAAACAAGAGAATAAACTGTTATATGAGGAACTTCATCCCCAAAATGCACTGACCTGATTGTAAAGTGCATAAAACACCTTACCTGTAAAATGTGAATATTCGGAGTCTGAGGGGATGCCAATTCACACCTGTCTGTTGCACAGGTCGCCACTGACAGGAATCACGCGCGACTTCACAAATATATACCCTATTAGCCTTTTCTAGATGACGTAGTGGTCTGATAGGAGAAATGTCAATATTGCATGTAGGCCTACTGTACCTGACTCTCAAGTAACCGATTGTCTGGAAGTCAAGCTGCGAACCACAATATTTAACCCCACACATTATAGGATATAAATATGGATGACCCTTATAAAGTGCCAATGTAAAATTTGTTTTCAACGTTGTGGTCAAAATTATTGCCCCAAGATTTTTGTAAAAAAAAGTTTATTATGGGTTAACTAGACCTATTAAAACAGCTTTTGCAATTGTGAACTTGAAGCAGAAGAATGCAATGCCATGTAATAAACTGTAGGGCCAAAAGGGGACATTTTTATCTCACATGCAGTGTATTTACAGTGGACTACAGTGGCTTACATCTAGACGGGTTTCAAGTATAGTCCGTTTGGCTATTCAATTTCTGATAACTATTTGTTAAGGTACATAATATAAGGGAATAGGAAGCTCGCATCCACTGCTCTCTCTAGACAATTATGCGCATAATTCAGTATTGTATCCTGAAGATGGACCATATGCTGTGTCAAGAACAATCTACATGTTTTCTGTTGGGCTAATGAATATACTCATTTGGCCTTTCAAAATCGAATTTCACACGTGACACCAAAGGTAAGTTAATTCCATTTACTGTATTCCATCTCCAAGCGACACGTCTCGGGTCACGTGACTTGAGCATCCTTTCCCAAGTCAGTGTTTAAGATTAGTCCGATCGAGTCTCCTTTTTTTAAAGCTAACATTTGAAAATCTGTCCCGATGTCGACTGCCATATGGTAAAGTGCTTCTGATAAATCATAAATCCATCATTCAGACTCTTTTATTACATTTTCTTTCAAGCATGAACAAATAGTCGGATAGGGCGAATGTGGGGGGGACCAATTGGGACTTTCATTTAGAAAAAAAGGACGAGGAAAACCCTCGCAGATGTCTCTTGACCAGCCAGCAGATAAAATGCGCTGTAAACGTTTCAAAGGAAATATTTGACGAGCAAATATTAGCAAATGTGAAACCACACAAGGCTCGTCTTTTGGTCCTGTTTAATGACTAATTGGGCATCATTAGCTAGGTCCACACAGATCGAAGTGCCACTGAAATAAAGGGTGGATTTTAAAATGCCATATGGTCCAAATTATATATTAACCCACGAGTTAGCGCACGGTTATATTTTCTGTAGAGGACGCATTGTATATAGCTGATAAACAGCTCTGGACACCAGGGTCTCCTTGCCAACAGACAGAGAAGACAAATAACATATTTATTTATTACTGCACAGAGTTCATGCCCCGATTGATTTGGAGTACTTTATTGCATATTTTGTGTGTACAACCCAAGGTTAATAAAACAGTCACGCTGCGGGCACGGAAATGGTTAAACATTCTTGGTGCGTAAATATTCGCTGGGCTCACCAAAGGCGTCGGCTAACCTTTTCGGCCTAAAGAAGAATTCTAAACATAGATCGACCATATGTCAATGACACACAACATTGTATTTGGTTCTATCGACGTAAGTTTGTGCTTTATTGTGTCCCTAGGTGTAGAGAAACATTAACATTTTACCCGCGTAAAAGGGTACCATAAACCTATCCAAAGCGCACAGAGCTCCCTCATGCGTCTCAACGTGGGGTCATATAGCCTTCATTCTAGCGCATTTCTACACACTGAAGTATGACAAGAATCAATTTACCCTCACTTGGAAGGACTGTTAAAATTGAATATGCAATTCGATAAATATTAGCACAAAAGCACATTTAATGGTTTCCATGGTAGCCAACATCAGGCTGCGTTGAGCCCCAAATAATGCTTATTTAAGAAGTAGCCTATCATTTGTGTGAACAAAACTGTGCATCTGAGACCACATCATCTTATAGTTCAAATGCCAGTATGACTGAATCATTTGATCTGATTTGTGTACCCTACATTTGCTATATAACATATTGATCCTATATATTCTATATATTGCTGATGTATTATGAAGTTATTGTAATTCTTTGTTTGTAATATTATACTTGATTTACTGTATGCTTCTCTGTAGCCTATAGACAACCAATTTGGGATGGAGAGGGCAGGCAACATGAGTTTGCTTGTTGTCACGCCCTGGCCTTATTATTCTTGGTTTTCTTTATTATTTTAGTTAGGTCAGGGTGTGACATGGGTAATGTTTATGTTTTGTTGGTTTTGGGTGTTTATTTGGTAAAGGGGTTATGGGGTGTAGTAGATGGTTTTGTGTTGAGTGTATATGTCTAGTGTTGTCTATGTTGGTTAGTTATCTAGGAGAGTCTATGGTTACCTGAATGAGTTCCCAATTAGAGACAGCTGATTTCGGTTGTCTCTGATTGGGAGCCTTATTTAGGGTAGCCATAGGCTCTCATTGGGTGTGGGTAATTGTCTATGTAGAACGTTTGTAGCCTGTATGTATGTGCACAACGTTTGTAGCTTCACGGTCGTTTTGTTATTTTGTTAAAGTGTTTCGTGTTTATTGTTTGTCATCTTTTAAAATAAAAGAAGATGGCTTATTTTCCAACTGCTGCATTTTGGTCCGTAAATCCCCCACACGATCGTGACACTTGTGGATGGTTTTGCAACTTGTAAATGTGTTCCTTGTTAAAGTCAATAAAAAACTATTTCAAATTCCCGAGTTTAAGGAGCAGACATGGAAATGAGTTTAGAATATTTATTGAGGAAATTGAATGGATGTGAGAATGGACGGGATGAAGCCACAGGCTGCGGTTGAAGGATCCAGGGGATGGTCTCCGTAGAGTTTGGCTTGGAGTCTCAGGTAGACATCATCATCAGGCCGTGGTAGATAGGCTGCTGTGGTGACGCCAATCCCCCCAGGAGATCTTTGGAAGAACGTAAGAGATCCTATAGAGAAGGTGGAGAAGGTGAGGGATGCAACACTTGATAAGGCTAGTAAGGCAATGTGGTGCAACAGACATGCACTGCAGAACAAAGAGGCAGAATGTTAGTTTGGTCAGGTTTAAAGGGAAACTTCGCCATTTTTCAACTTCATATTCATAATTTCTAGCATCACACCAACATCAACATGTGTGAAAATGGTGCGTTTCTAAGTTTTGTAGAGGAAGATAAGTGTTTCCAAATACATCATCAATGTGCGTCATGTGATTTTGACCAATTGTGAGTAGATATTGACTACTTATTATCTACTAATCGGTTGATTCTATCATTGGAAACACTTATCTTTATCTTCTTTTTTTTTTTTACAAAACATAGAAACCTGCCATTTTTACATATGCTGGTGTTGCAAACAGGTGTGGATGCTGATTGGCAACGAGTAGAAGCTGGTGTTTGTTGAGTTGCAAGGGAGCCGCGTTCATGGCTAGTTAAAGTAGTTGCGTTCAAGTCTGGTCCTCTCTCCTGAATTCTTGTTCATTCTTAACACCATTAAGAGTATGAACGTGGTATGAATCTGGATTGCTACAATGGGACCCAAGTTGTTATAATAGTAGAAGCAGACACTCTTCATGCCACACATAAGCTTGAAAAGACTTTCCACATAATATTCATATCATCATCACTTCAGGCACAAAGGTATTTCATCCATCATATTCAAACAGTCTTACATATCTTTCACTAAACTAATGTGTCAGAAAAGGTTTTGAACCAAAATTGCATTGCATTCACATCATCGACAGACGCAAGATGTTAACAATGAAAGAATTACCCCCATTGTAGAACACATTATACAACTGCTGGGCAGTGTATGTCAGCTTTTACCCAATGGGCCAAAAGCCAAATTCTTAATCTATTACAGTACAACAATATCAATAATGACTGAGAAAGAGAAAGTGAGTGAATGAGTACACTGTTTCGTTGTGACAGGAAGCAACCTTGTGAGTCATATCCTGTTTGCTTGACCTGTTTTCCTCATTACAGTTCATAATCATTTTGTTGGTGTCTATTGCTGGGACAGTGAAGATTGAACCCATGTGTCCTGATCCATTAACATCACCCTCAGAGTCATCCAGGTGTTCTGAAACGGCTTGTTCAACCAATGCATTGATGTAACAGAGTTCATATTGGGTATTCAATTCTGCTAACAGGAAAACTAGGCAGGTAGCCTAGTGGTTAAGTGCATTGGGCCAGTAACTGAAAGGTTGTGGGTTTGAATCCCCGAGTTGATTAGGTGAAAAATCTGTTGATGTGCCCTTGAGCAAGGCACTTCACCCTAGTTGCTCTGTTTAAAACCTGTTGAGGCTAGGGGGTGCTGTTGTCACTATTTATGTAAATAGTGTAATTTTTGAAACGGCTTCCTACTAAATTCTTGATCGTACAATATGCATATTATTATTATTATTGGATAGAAAACAGTCTCTAGTTTCTATAGCCGTTGAAATTTTGTATCTGAGTGGAACAGAACTCATTCTACAGCAATTTCCCTGACATGGAGTCAGATTTCACACATTTTGGCCCCTGATCTGGAGTCAGTTTAAAGGCCACTGTTATTGCTATTGCACTGCTTACGTCTTCCCCTGGATGCCTTTACGTGATGACGATTTGAATGGTATCGATTGCGCAATCACAGCCCCTATAAAACAAAAACACGTGTATGTAGGAATTCCTTTCCTGCTGCGTCAGGCGCGCGGAGGACACCGACCTGCACTTTTTCCAAGCACTAGTGAAGCCAGTTATATTTCTCCGGTCATGTTTCTACTCGTTATAGGAGTTAAAAACATCATAAGGTAGTTAATTTAAACCGTTTTATAGCAATTTATTTCCGTTTAGTGCGATTTTGGGACATTTATTTCTGAGACACTGTGAATCTCTGGGCACGGTTCCAGTTCATGCCGAACGCAATGGGCATTTCTACATGGCAAGAGGACAGCTTTCGACCAAAAGACGATTAGACCCAAGAAAGGATTCTTTGCCCAAGATTCTGATGGAAGAACAGCTCAAAGTAGGAACAATTTATTATGATAAATCGTGTTTCTGTCGAGAAATGTTAATCGCTTAGGACGCCATCTTGTTTGACGTAGCTTCGCTTGGCGCAAACTGTATTGAAAAGTAAGGATAATTTAAAAAATGTAAATCAGCGATTGTATTAAGAATTAAATTGTCTATCAATCGCTGTCCACCCTATATTTTTTAGTCACGTTTATGAGTATTTATGTATACGGCTAGATCACTGTCTAATATGGCGCACGACATTGTCTGACCAGCAGGGCAACTTTTGTCATTGTCTAACCATGATTTTGGTGGCTAAATATGCACATTTTCGAACAAACTGTATATGGATTGTGTAATATGATGTTACAGGAGTGTCATCTGAAGAATTCTGAGAAGGTTAGTGAAAAAATTAATATATTTTGGCGATGTTTACGTTATCGCTCTCTTTGGCTAGAATCAATGCTCTGGTAACGTTTGCATATGTGGTATGCTAATATAACGATTTATTGTGTTTTCGCTGTAAGACACTTAGAAAATCTGAAATATTGTCTGTATTCACAGGATCTGTGTCTTTCGATTAGTGTATGCTGTGTATTTTTACGAAATGTTTGATGATTAGTAAGTAGGTAAACACGTTGCTCCATATATTTATTCTAGTCCATTTGTGACGGTGGGTGCAATTGTAAACTATGACATGTACCTGAAATATGCACATTTTTCTAACAAAACCTATCCTATACCATAAATATGTTATCAGACTGTCATCTGATGAGTTTTTTTCTTGGTTAGTGGCTATCAATATCTTAGTTTAGCCGAATTGGTGATAGCTACTGGTGTTGGTGGACAAATAAAAGATGGTGTCTTATGCTAATGAGTTTAGCTAATAGATTTATATCTTTACATATTGTGTCTTCCCTGTAAAACATTTTAAAAATCGGACATGTTGGCTGGATTCACACGATCTGTGTCTTTCATTAGCTGTATTGGACTTTAATGTGTGAAAGTTAAATATTTAAAAAATATATATTTTTTGAATTTCGCGCTCTGCCTTTTCAGTGGAGTGTGGGGGGGGGGTGTGCCGCTAGCGGCACCCCAGTCCTAGACAGGATAAGAGTGTCTGCTAAAATGTAAATGTCTTGTCATCATTGTGCTTGATTGTGTCAAGTGTAGTGTCTACTTTTGAGCAGATCTTTATTAGCCCTAGTGAAAAATGCACAACAAAGGGCCATTTGGGATGGGCATATGGTGTAAAGATCCCAGTGAGAAGGAGAGACAGTTGTTGCTGCTGCAGTTACAGATCACTGGAGAAAATATCTTTAATTAGCTAAACTAAATGAAGATGAGATAAACTTGTATTAGTCCTTATGAGATGGAAGTGCTTTTTTATCCAACCTCTCCGATATACACACACAGACGCACGATCACACATTGGGTTGGAGAGGCACCTGAGATATTGATGCCAGCAACCCTCAGGCTCCCTCCCACATGATTTCCCCCTCTGTCAGCACTGGGATGGAAACCATTCACATTGTCATACATAAATGAAATCAGTCACATTATCATACATAAATGAAGAAAAGGATTTCAGTCAAGATTCTTGGATATAGGCTAGGGATACTCTCAACGGTGGAGGCTGGTGAGGGGAGGACAACTCATAACAATGTCCGTAATGGAGTAAATGGAATGGTATTAAACACATGGTTTTTCAGTACAAACTGTTCCACAACATAGCAAACATTCAAGCGAACAGAACGCACCTCAGGGCCTTGGTGATGTTAAGACTAATGACAGTGGCTCCTTTGAATAATTAATGCAAAGCATCATGGGTATATCATTTAAAATGGGTGTTATTTGGCTACAACACAGAGAATGATAGAGGCCTCTTGTGGCCTTATCAGCATGAGCAGCACCATTGAGGGCTTCCAACATTTTAATGCAGTCAACTGGGTGGGACTTCCAACGTCACTGGCTGAACCCTTCTGGTGACCCTGTTGGAGTCATGTCCAACCGGGTCATCAGGAGGGATCAGCACTTGTGAAGAAAACTGACTACTTCAAAATGGAGATAGCCTCAATGGTGCTGCCCATGCTGTCACGGACACTATAATTGCAAAGAAGAGTCCTCTAGCTCTATGTGCTACCATGACTGTAAACACTAGTCATCACTAGTCATGAGTGTTTTATAAAGCTATTATGTATTGAAATATAAGTTATGCTATGCAAAACATATTGACATTGGACAATTTCTACAAGAACATTTTAATATTACTGCCACGACTCCCACCGAAGGTGATTTCTCTCCTTGTTCGGGCGGTGCTCGGCGGTCGGCGTCGCCGGCCTACTAGCCATCACCGATCCATTTTTCCTTTTCCGTTGGTTTTGTCTTTGGTTCATTCATGCCTGGTTTTCATTTGCTTTAATTTCTGCGTGTTTATTTACCCCTGTACCCGCCGCTTAGGTTTGTGCGGGGTTATTTTCTTGTTGCTCGTGGAGGTTTGTTCCTCAGTCTATTCACATGTGTAACGTGTGTTAAGTATAGTAAGGAGTGTTGTTTTCCTCCTTCTGTGAGTAACTGTGTGTTCTATTTTGTCTTGGGCGTTTATGGACATTGTACCTGTACCGTTTTGGGACTTGCCTAGTAAAGACGCTACATTGACATCTCTGCTCTCCTGCGCCTGACTCCTTACCTACCTTCAGTACGATTACGCAACAGAACCCCGCACCCGAATTATGGAGTCAGCAGGAGCAGATATCTATGGAGGAGCGGGTTCAACAACACACGGCAGTACTGCAACGTCTGGGAACAGCATGGATCAGGTGATGGCGACGATGGATAGGTGGGAGAGAGATGGCCTTCCTACACCTCCACCAGCCACACTACAACCAGCCCCACAATCCTCTCATTCGTTGCCTGGTTCCAGTGGTATTCGGCTCGGGCTCCCGAGGGAGTACCGGGTGCCAGGGGTTCCTACTCCAGCTAGAGCTCTACCTGGCAACCGTTCACCTGGCTCCTTCGGGACGTGAGAGCATGAACGCCCTCATCTCCTGCCTCTCAGGCAAAGCCCTGGAGTGGGCCAACGTGGTGTGGAATGAGGCCGACTCGGCGAGGGACCACTACCCAGAGTTCACCCGCCGCTTTCGGGCAGTGTTCGATCACCCACCTGAGGGCCGAGCGGCGGGTGAACGTCTGTTCCATCTGAGGCAGGAGACGAGGAGCGCGCAGGACTTCGCACTGGAGTTCCGGACCTTGGCTGCCGGTGCGAGATGGAACGACAGGGCCCAGATCGATCACTATAGGTGCAGTTTGCGCGAGGACATCCGTCGGAGACAGCGATTAGTAACACATCCGGCCCTTATGAGTACCTCGTCATGCCGTACGGATTGAAGAATGCTCCAGCAGTCTTCCAATCCTTTGTAGACGAGATTCTCAGGGACCTGCACGGGCAGGGTGTGGTGGTTTATGTCGATGACATTCTGATATATTCCGCTACACGCGCCGCCCATGTGTCTCTGGTGCGCAGAGTACTTGGGCGACTGTTGGAGCATAACCTGTACGTCAAGGCTGAGAAATGCTTGTTCTTCAAACAGGCCGTCTCCTTCCTAGGATATCGCATTTCAACATCAGGGTTGGTGATGGAGTGTGACCGTATTGCAGCCGAGCGTAATTGGCCGACTCCCACCACGGTAAAGGAAGTGCAGCGGTTTTTATGGTTTGCCAACTACTACCGGAGGTTAATCCGGGATTTTGGGCAGGTGGCTGCTCCCATTACCTCACTGCTGAAGGGGGGGACCGGTGCGTCTGCGGTGGTCGGCTGAGGCGGACAGAGCTTTTGGTCGCCTGAAGGCTCTGTTTACCTCGGCTCCCGTGCTGGCGCATCCGGATCCCTCTTTGGCATTCATAGTGGAGGTGGACGCGTACGAGGCTGGGTTTGGAGCCGTGCTCTCACAGTGCTCCGGTATGCCACTGAAGCTCCGCCCCTGTGCTTTCTTTTTGAGGAAGCTCAGCCCGGCGGAGCGAAACTACGACTTGGGGGACCGGGAGTTGTTGGCTGTCGTCAGGGCTCTGAAGGTGTGGAGAGATTGGCTTGATGGGGCTTAACACCCTTTTCTCATCTGGACTGACCACCGTAATCTGGAGTACATCCGGGCGGCGAGGAGACTGAACCCTCGCCAGGCAAGGTGGGCTATGTTTTTCACCCGGTTTAGGTTTACTATGACATATAGACCAGGTTCCCAGAACACTAAGGCAGACGCACTGTCACGACTGTATGATACAGAGGAGCGGTCCTTTCGATCCCACTCCCATATTTCCGGCCTATTGTCTGGTGGCACCGGTGGTATGGGAGGTGGACGCGGACATCGAGCAGGCGTCACATTCAGAGCCTACTCCACCACAGTGTCCAGCTGGACCGGTGTACGTTCCGTTCGATGTTCGCGACATATTGATCTGGTGGACTCACACGTCACCCTCCTCTGGTCATCCGGGCATCGGTAGGACAGTGCAAAGTCTTAGTGGGAAGAACTGGTGGTCCACTTTGGCCAAGGACGTGAGGGTTTATGTTTCCTCCTGCTCGGTGTGCGCTCAGTGCAAGGCTCCTAGGCACCTGCCCAGAGGGAAATTACAACCACTTCCCGTTCCACAGCGGCCTTGGTCACACCTGTTGGTGGACTTCCTGACCGATCTTCCGCCGTTACAGGGCAACACCACGATCCTGGTCGTTGTGGATTGTTTTTCTAAGTCCTGTCGTCTCCTCCCATTACCCGGTCTCCCTATGGCCCTACAGACCGCAGAAGCCCTGTTTACACACGTCATCCGGCACTACGGGGTGCCTGAGGACATTTCTGATCGGGTCCCCAGTTCATGTCCAGGGTTTGGAAGGCGATCATGGAGCGTCTGGGAGTCTCGGTCAGCCTTACCTCAGGTTTTCATCCCGAGAGTAATGGGCAGGTGGAGAGAGTAAACCAGGATGTGGGTAGGTTTCTGCGGTTGTATTACCAGGACTGGCCAGGGGAGTGAGCGACGTTCCTTCCATGGGCAGAGATGGCCCAGAACTCACTCCGCCACTCCTCTACTAACCTATCGCCCTTCTAGTGTGTGTTAGGGTATCAGCCGGTTCTGGTATCGTGGCATCAGAGCCAGACCGAGGCTCCTATGGTGGACGAATGGGTGAGGCACTCGAAGGAGACCTGGGAGGCCGCCCACGGGTACCTGAAACGGGCCGAAGGGCGGCAGAAGGCGAGCGCTGACTGTCACTGCAATGAGGCCCCGGTGTTCACACCGGGGGACCGGGTCTGGCTCTCGACCCGAAACCTGCCCCTCCGTCTTCCCTGCCAGAAGCTGGGTCTGCGGTTTGTGGGGCCATTTAAAGTCCTTAGGAGAATAAACGAGGTGTGTTACAGGTTACAGCTCCCCTGATTATTGTATTAATCCCTCGTTTCATGTGTCTCTCCTCAGGCCGGTGGTGGCTGGTCCACTTCAAGAAGCTGAGGTGCGGGAGGTTCCTCCGCCCCCTCTGGACATCGAGGGGGCTCCGGCGTATGCAGTTCGGTCCGTACTGGACTCGAGGCGTCGGGTGAGGGGCCTTCAGTACCTCGCGGAATGGGAGGGGTACGGCCCTGAGGAGAGATGCTGGGTGCCGGTGGAGGACGTATTAGACCCATCGATGCTGAGGGAGTTTCACCACCTCCATCCGGATCGCCCTGCACCTCGTCCTCCGGGTCGTCCTCGAGGCCGGCGTTAGCACGCTGCGGGAGCCACGCGTCAAGGGGGGGCACTGTCACGACTCCCACCGAAGGTGGTTCCTCTCCTTGTTCGGGCGGTGTTCGTCGGTCGGCTTCGCCGGCCTACTAGCCATCACCGATCTATTTTTCCTTTTCCGTTGGTTTTGTCTTTGGTTCATTCACACCTGGTTTTCATTTGCTTTAATTTCTGCAGTGTTTATTTACCCCTGTTCCCGCCGCTTAGGTTTGTGCGGGGTTATTTTCTTGTTGCTCGTGGAGGTTTGTTCCTCAGTTTATTCACATGTGTAACGTGTGTTAAGTATAGTAAGGAGCGTTGTTTTCCTCCTTCCGTGAGTAACTGTGTGTTCTATTTTGTCTTGGGTGTTTATGGACATTGTACCTGTACCGTTTTGGTACTTGCTTAGTAAAGACGCTACATTGACATCTCTGCTCTCCTGCGCCTGACTCCTTACCTACCTTCAGTACAATTACGCAACAATTACTAATATAAGGAAATTGTTAGCTGTGATTGTCTGTCATAAATCTGCTATCTAGATTTGAAAATGTGTACATTGTCGTTTGTAGCAATTAATGTACTCCAGCAATGATATCAATTTGAAATTTAAACGTAATTTCCGATTGAGTCGAGATATGCAGCGTTTACCGTGAGTGCACGATCTGCTAACGCAAAAACATTGCCTTTAAATTTTAATCTCGCTATAGCTCTGAACTTCGGCGATACCGATTCAATCGAGTCCAGAGTTTAATAAAACTCCTCGGGTCCATACTCCCGAACATTAGAAAAAGTTTACACATATTGCTGGATTCAATCTGTATCGCAAAAGTATCGCGTGCTATAGTGCAATTTAAAGGCAATGTTCCGCGTTTTTATTTTTTATTTCACCTTCACGATATGAAATAGAAAGGTGAACGCAGAGATCAGGTTGGTTCCACAAGGTGTGTGTGTGTTTGTGTTTGTGTGTGACCAACCAGTACCTTTGAGGGGCCAAGAGCTGGTCTATGCTGCTATGGCCATCATTGGGGCTCTGGCAAAGATCTCACCTCCAGCTTCACCTCTTGCCTGCTAACCAACAGTCGTCGATATGGAGAACAGAATTAGGTAGGTAATACTTCAAACTTCAACATATACTGAGCAAAAATATAAACTCAACATACAACAATTTCAAAGATTCTACTGAGTTACAGTTCATAAAAAGAAATCAGTCAATTGAAATAAATAAATTAGGCCCTAATCTGTGGATTTCACATGATTGGGAATACAGATATGCATCTGTTGGTCACAGATTCCTTAAAAAAGGTGATGGCAATGGAAAAATGGCACGACAATGGGCCTCAAGACAATGTGCCTCAGGCCGTCACAATATCTCTGTGCATTCAAATTGCCAATGATAAAATGCAATTGTGTTCGTTGTCCTTAGCTTGTCTGCCCATACCATAACCATGGGGTTGTGTGGGCGAGCGGTTTGCTGATGTCAACGTTGTGAAAAGAGTGCCCCATTGAGGCAGTGGTGTCACCATGGGGCACTCTGTTCACAACGTTGACATCATCAAACCACTTGCCCACACAACGCAAACTTCTCGAGCATGCCAGTGGCCAGGTGAACATTTGTCTACTGAAGTCAGTTACAACGTCGAACAGCAGTCAGGTCAAGACCCCTGGTGAGGACGACGAGAACGCAGATGAACTTCCCTGAGAAGGTTGCTGACAGTTTGTGCAGCAATTCTTCGGTTTTGCAAACCCACAGATTAATCAGCTGTCCGGGTGGCTGGTCTCAGACGATCAACAACTGCGTAGTTGAAGAAGCCAGATGTGGAGGTCCTGGGCTGGAGTGGTTACACATAGTCTGAGGTTGTGAAGCCGGTTGGACATACAGCCAAATTCTTAAAAATTACTTTGGAGGCAGCTTATGGTAGAGAAATGAAAATGTAATTATCTGGCAACTGCTCTGGTGGACATTCCTGCAGTCAGCAGGCCAATTGAACTCTCCCTCAAAACTTGAGACAGTGTGGCATTGTGTTGTCTGACAAAACTGAACATTTTAGTGGCCTTTTATTGTCCCCAGCTCAAGGTGCACCTGTGTAATGATCATGTTGTTTAATCAGCTTCTTGATATGCCACACGTGTCAGGTGGATGGATTATCTTGGCAAAGGTAGAAAGGCACACTAACAGGGGTAAGGTTATAAGGTTTTTGTGCGTATTGAAAATGTCTGGGATTTTTTATTTCAGCTCATGAAACATGGGACCAACATGTAGTATATGTTTGTGTGCCAGATATCACCTAACTGCCATTGGTAATAGAACAGTGACTGTGTGTATTCGTGAGAGCCGGAATTCTTACTGGTTCGTAGGTGATCAAATACTTATGTCATGCAATAAAATGCTAATTGATTACTTAAAAATCATAAAATGTGATTTTCTGGATTTTTGTTTTAGATTCCGTCTCTCACAGTTGAAGTGTACCTATGATAAAAATGACAGACCTCTCTCTACATGCTTTGTAAGTAGGAAAACCTGCAAAATCGGCAGTGTATCAAATACTTGTTCTCCCCACCGTATGAGAAAATCCCACGTTTTTGCTTATCAATTTTACACACATCAATGCGCATTTACGGAAACGTAGATAATAGAGGTCTATACAACATTTAAGTTTATCATACAGCGTAAAATAAACCTTGTGGTCTTGTCCAATAGCTGTCATGTCCCTCTATTAGTATTGTACTACTCAGTTGGTTAATTAGGAATCCACAGGGTACACTAATCGTGGCTTCGAGTCTCCCTTGTTTCAAGCTTCTTTGTTAAGGAAAAAACTGAAAGAGGTCGGTGTCCCAGGGCCCCAAATGCAGTAGATCCGGCCCTGTGCTTGACGGCAATTTGACAACAAAAAAAGATTATTGCTCTTATCCATAATAATCTCATCATGTAGTAGGCTATACCCACACTGTATCTGCTAGAGCAATGGTTCCCAAACGTTTTATAGTCCCATACCCCTTCAAACATTCAACCTCGAGCTGCATACCCCCTCTAGCACCAGGGTCAGCGAACTCTCAAGTGTTGTTTTTTGCCATCATTGTAAGCCTGCAACACACACACTATATGATGCCTTTATTAAACATGAGTGTGAGTTTTTGTCACAACCCGGCTCGTAGGAAGTGACAAAGAGTTCTTATAGGACCAGGGCACAAGTAATAATATAATCAATAATTTTGCTCTTTATTTAACCATCTTATATTGAGACCGTGTCTGTGCCTCGACCTAGGTTGGGCAAAACTAAACATGGCGGTGTTCGCCTTAGCAATCTCACTAGAATAAAGACCTCCATTCCTGCCATTATTGAACGAGATCGTGATACCTCACATCTCAAAATAGGGCTACTTAATGTTAGATCCCTCACTTCAAAGGCAGTTATAGTCAATTAACTAATCACTGATCATAATCTTGATGTGATTGGCCTGACTGAAACATGGCTTAAGCCTGATGAATTTACTGTGTTAAATGAGTCCTCACCTCCTGGTTACACTAGTGACCATATCCCCCGTGCATCCCGCAAAGGCGGAGGTGTTGCTAACATTTACGATAGCAAATTTCAATTTACAACAACAACAAAAAACAACGTTTTCGACTTTTGAGCTTTTAGTCATGAAATCTATGCAGCCTACACAATCCCTTTTTATAGGTACTGTTTACAGGCCTATTTTAATGGTGATTTTAATATACAGCGTTCCTCACTGAGTTCCCTGAATTCCTATCGGACCGTGTAGTCATAGCAGATAATATTCAAATTTTTGGTGATTTTAATATTCACATGGAAAAGTCCACAGACCCACTCCAAAAGGCTTTCGGAGCCATCATCGACTCAGTGGGTTTTGTCCAACACGTCTCTGGACCTACTCACCGTCACAGTCATACTCTGGACCTAGTTTTGTCCCATAGAATAAATGTGGATCTTAATGTTTTTCCTCATAATCCTGTACTATCGGACCACCATTTTATTACGTTTGCAATCGCAACAAATAATCTGCTCAGACCCCAACCAAGGAGCATCAAAAGTCGTGCTATTAATTCTCAGAAAACCCAAAGATACCTTGATGCCCTTCCAGACTCCCTCTGCCTACCCAAGGACGTCACAGGACAAAAATCAGTTAACCACCAAACTGAGGAACTCAATTTAACCTTGCGCAATACCCTAGATGCAGTTGCACCCCTAAAAACTAAAAACATTTGTCATAAGAAACTAGCTCCCTGGTATAAAGAAGCTCTGAGCTCTGAAGCAAGCTTCCAGAAAATTGGAACGGAAATGGCACCACACCAAACTGGAAGTCTTCCGACTAGCTTGGAAAGACAGTACCGTGCAGTATCGAAGAGCCCTCACTGCTGCTCGATAAACCTATTTTTCCAACTTAATTGAGGAAAGTAAGAACAATCCGAAATTTATTTTTGATACTGTCGAAAAGCTAACTAAAAAGCAGTATTCCCCAAGAGAGGATGGCTTTCACTTCAGCAATAATAAATTCAAGATCATGATCATTAGAAAGCAAATTACGGACTCCTCTTTAAATCTGCGTATTCCTCCAGAGCTCATTTGTCCTGAGTCTGCACAACTCTGCCAGGACCTAGGATCAAGAGAGACAGTCAAGTGTTTTAGTACTATATCTCTTGACACAATGATGAAAATAATCATGGCCTCTAAACCTTCAAGCTGCATACTGGACCCTATTCCAACTAAACTACTGAAAGAGCTGCTTCCTGTGCTTGGCCCTCTTATGTTGAACATAATAAACGGCTCTCTATCCACCGGATGTGTACCATACTCACTAAAAGTGGCAGTAATAAAGCCTCTCTTGAAAAAGCCAAACCTTGACCCAGAAGATATAAAAAACTATC